>NW_003207983.1:0-735 GCF_000006405.1 Perkinsus marinus ATCC 50983
TCTTCTTAGAGGGACTTTGTGTGTTTAACACAAGGAAGCTTGAGGCAATAACAGGTCTGTGATGCCCTTAGATGTTCTGGGCTGCACGCGCGCTACACTGACACGATCAACAAGTATTTCCTTGCCCGGTAGGGTTAGGGTAATCTTTTGAAATCGTGTCGTGCTAGGGATAGACGATTGCAATTATTCGTCTTCAACGAGGAATTCCTAGTAAATGCAAGTCATCAGCTTGCGTTGATTACGTCCCTGCCCTTTGTACACACCGCCCGTCGCTCCTACCGATTGAGTGATCCGGTGAGCTGTCCGGACTGCGATTAGTTCAGTTTCTGTTCTCTTCGCGGGAAGTTCTGCAAACCTTATCACTTAGAGGAAGGAGAAGTCGTAACAAGGTTTCCGTAGGTGAACCTGCGGAAGGATCATTCACACCGATTCATTCTCTGAGAAACCAGCGGTCTCGCTCTCTCTTGCTCTTTTGCTAGAGAGTTGCGAGATGGGATCCCCGCTTTGTTTGGATCCCCCCACCTTAACTTGTTGTTGAGGTGATTAATTCCTATGAACCATTGTACTAGTCATAGTATCCAAATCCAATTTTGGATTTTGGTATTTCAAAACGAAATTCCAAACTCTCAACGATGGATGCCTCGGCTCGAGAATCGATGAAGGACGCAGCGAAGTGCGATAAGCACTGCGATTTGCAGAATTCCGTGAACCAGTAGAAATCTCAACGCATACTGC
>NW_003209401.1:0-1120 GCF_000006405.1 Perkinsus marinus ATCC 50983
TTACTCAAGGCGGAGGCGTGAGGTTCGAGTGTAGTCGTGAACTAAATGGATGAACAAGGGATCGAACCAGGGACCTACCGCAAGCACGACCGACAATTGTATTCCGTATGATCCCATCTCACTTCTGATTTTATTCTCGACACCTCAGCAATACTCCGATTGGGGCTCCCTCTATTGGTGGACGATGACGATGACGAAATTGACGAGGGAGTCGCTGGTGAACCATGAGACTTATGTTTTCGAGGCATGCCGTGAGAATGCCGATAACACCAACTGTCTGAGATTCCTCTTATCACCCTCGTGTTTCATCAATTCCACCACCACTGCAACGCCACAGGATTAATGGAGCCAAGCTCGTCAATGGAAAGTAGTAGACTACAACTGGATTGCTCCAGTTTAGTGTATCGAGAAAAAATCGGTTAACTGCCGACAACTAGTGCGAACCTCTGAAGTAGTACAAGAAGCTCCACGACAGTCACGGGCAAAAACTAGCGACTTTATTGCTGATTCCCTTTGTCGGGGAGATTGAGCATCTGTAAATATATCTCACCACGATTAGAATCATTGATTCCTACCTTCTGCAGTTCGCCACTATTCTTCAAAGCGACCGTCTCACTGCCTCCACCAATACATTTCCCATCAATAAAAACTCTTGGTACCTGTGGGACCACACGGACTGGTGACTTCCACTAGAAACTGAAGACCCACCGTTCTAGCACCAGTAATCTCATTGAGATAATCCTGTATAGCAGCACAGTCCGAGCGACCATCCAACTCCACCACCTTGTATTCAGCCCCTGCATCAAGTGTTGTCGGCGTTCACTAGCAGACGTCCCGTTACTACCGATGCTATTCAAGGCGGACTTAGCCTTCTTGCAGTGTGGGCAATAGCTTTTGCTAAAGACCATCACCTTATTATCCGCAATTTCGCCATCAACAAACTTCTTTACTTGCTCTATATCGACTGGAGGATTAGATGATAGACAGCTACCCATGCCTATTGGTAATGCAGCTATACGGCCGGTACTACCAAACTAACTCAAGTCAATCGTCCCCTTCAAATAACAGAACTCTCCTCTCAAAGATACCCTGGGAGCATTTTTAGCAAACGAAGGGGTAT
>NW_003206147.1:0-1028 GCF_000006405.1 Perkinsus marinus ATCC 50983
GATATATAATAATCTCGCGACCGGACTGAACGCGTGATTCAAACACTTCTCTGCATTTATCAATAGATTTGACGTAATGCGTTGAAGAGAAGAATCGCGTGATCAAGGAACACGTGATATCACCACAACACAGTCGAGTTTGCGAGTACCTCGAGAGATACTCACAGGCGCAAGCCTCCTTTCGGAGGGGCTACAATACGAGATTATAGCCTTGCAAATTAATACGCCTGCCTTCACAAGCGCACATAACGAACCACCTCCGAAGAGTTAGTTCAAGCGGGATACAAAGCATTGAGTTGCGTTAACAACAAAATGTTTGTATCGGGAAGAAGAGCGACACTGATATGTATGTACAAAGAGGAAAGATCCCCTTTGTGCAGTATGCGTTGAGATTTCTACTGGTTCACGGAATTCTGCAAATCGCAGTGCTTATCGCACTTCGCTGCGTCCTTCATCGATTCTCGAGCCGAGGCATCCATCGTTGAGAGTTTGGAATTTCGTTTTGAAATACCAAAATCCAAAATTGGATTTGGATACTATGACTAGTACAATGGTTCATAGGAATTAATCACCTCAACAGACAAGTTAAGGTGGGGGGATCCAAACAAAGCGGGGATCCCATCTCGCAACACTCAAGCAAAAGAGCAAGAGAGAGCGAGACCGCTGGTTTCTCAGAGAATGAATCGGTGTGAATGATCCTTCCGCAGGTTCACCTACGGAAACCTTGTTACGACTTCTCCTTCCTCTAAGTGATAAGGTTTGCAGAACTTCCCGCGAAGAGAACAGAAACTGAACTAATCGCAGTCCGGACAGCTCACCGGATCACTCAATCGGTAGGAGCGACGGGCGGTGTGTACAAAGGGCAGGGACGTAATCAACGCAAGCTGATGACTTGCATTTACTAGGATTCCTCGTTGAAGACGAATAATTGCAATCGTCTATCCCTAGCACGACACGATTTCAAAAGATTACCCTAACCCTACCGGGCAAGGAAATACTTGTTGATCGTGTCAGTGTAGCGCGCGTGC
>NW_003200787.1:0-1271 GCF_000006405.1 Perkinsus marinus ATCC 50983
TCGCTGTTCACGCGTCCGGAACTGGGAGTCGTGATGATATAATCTCGGCATTACCTGAATTATGTGGATCGGTTAGTTCATCACCGACGGTGATGATCGCCGGTACTACGGATCACCGGGTATCACCCGGTGATCACGGTGAACCACCGCGATAGGGGACTCTTCCTGTCAGGAAGTTCCTGGCTGTGCGTTGAGGGTCGTTGGTTGAGCGACGAGGGGTTATATCAGAAACTTTGTAGGCTGCTAAATCCTTCTACGATGGCAAGCAATCCAAAGCTTTCACTCTATCTCTTAACAGTGGTGCTCGCTGTATTGCAGAGTCCTGTTTCAACGCTGACAACCCGTATGCAACTCATAAGGAAGACCTATTGCACCACATGGGGAAGGAGTCTTGGCATCAGGACCACCATTCCTTGCGGTGTCTCAGATCAAGCTGAAACTGAGGGCCTTGCCTTACCCGGTATGGATGATGGAATTCTCACCGAAAGAGAAGATATTATTTTGACTGATGATGGTATGGCTAGAGTCCAAGCCCTTCCTAACAGACCGTACAAATATGTGCTCACGGCCAGCTCTGCTGATTATAGTAAACATGAGGAAGTCTTCGGGGGAATTGCGAAGGTCCTCAGTGAAGGCGCCGTAGATGGTAACACTAACTACGAGGCTCAGGGACAGGCCTTTAGATATGCCACCTATCTTACTGAGTTCGGCTTCACTAATCTTGGAAAAACCAACCTCGATGGAACTCCGGCACGGGTACTCGTCGGCTACGCCGCCAACATGCCAGGAGGTGATACACTTGATGGGTTCGCTAAGGAAGGAATGGGGGCCGACTTCTTCACTGTGTACATGGATGGAAATGTTGATGGTAAAGTATTGAAGATGGAGGCCAGGAATAGCTATATGGGTAACGAACTCTATCAAGAAGTGTTGGTGACAGCTTACGGCGAGCTCAAGGGGGATATGAGCCTCAAGGAGGCTGTTGACGAGCTCCACGCCACTTATGCGACTTCTGTTGAATACAACATGTCAGCACAGAACCCGTTCGTCAGCTCTGCATTCCGTACTCACAGTACCGCGATTGTGTCTGGGAAGTACTTGTCAGAAGCTGAGCGTCTATTCTATTCGGCTTATGAAGGACGTTGGTCGGTACTGGACTGGATGAAGAACGGTCGCGGCGCTCGAGGTCTTCGCAATAACAATGCGTCATCTATATTTCAACCTATCAAGTATTTTGGTATTGAACCAAACAGTGCTGCTGAAGAGTACTT
>NW_003208690.1:0-1111 GCF_000006405.1 Perkinsus marinus ATCC 50983
GGGTTTTGTATTAGTACCCGCTCATTGTGGGAAAGTCGGGTGGATTTATCTTACCCGCAAATCTAATACAAGATTTGCATGATGCAGCAATAGACCAAGGTTAGTATAGCAGTTGTATTTATACGACTAGTTATGCAAACCCTTTGTGTTTTTTGTTGCGACTCTTGGCGTGAACCGGAAGACCGGACCTCGCTTTCGACTATTCATCTTTGATGGATATGAGATCGCAAGGGTATCGCTTCGTGCGATATTTAGTGACCATCAGAGCACGCTACGACTTTTGATTATATCCTTGGATTTAATCGGAAGCTCGCAAGCATTGCATTGATGCAATCACCTGGTTGATCCTGCCAGTAGTCATATGCTTGTCTCAAAGATTAAGCCATGCATGTCTAAGTATAAGCTTTAAACGGCGAAACTGCGAATGGCTCATTAAAACAGTTATAGTTTATTTGGTGATCGATTACTATTTGGATAACCGTAGTAATTCTAGAGCTAATACATGCGTCAAGGCCCGACTTCGGAAGGGCTGCGTTTATTAGATACAGAACCAACCTAGGCTCCGCCTAGTCCTTGTTGGTGATTCATAATAACCCGGCGAATCGCACGGCTTGTCCGGCGATGGACCATTCAAGTTTCTGACCTATCAGCTATGGACGGTAGGGTATTGGCCTACCGTGGCGTTGACGGGTAACGGGGAATTAGGGTTCGATTCCGGAGAGGGAGCCTGAGAAACGGCTACCACATCTAAGGAAGGCAGCAGGCGCGCAAATTACCCAATCCTGATACAGGGAGGTAGTGACAAGAAATAACAATACAGGGCAATTCTGTCTTGTAATTGGAATGAGTAGATTTTAAATCTCTTTACGAGTATCAATTGGAGGGCAAGTCTGGTGCCAGCAGCCGCGGTAATTCCAGCTCCAATAGCGTATATTAAAGTTGTTGCGGTTAAAAAGCTCGTAGTTGGATTTCTGCCTTGGGCGACCGATCCACCTTTCCTACGGGATTGGTTGGTATCAGTTTGACCTTGGCTTTTCTTGGGATCGTGCTCACGTACTTACTGTGCGTGACGTGTTCAGACTTTACTTTGAGAAAATTAGAGTGTTTCAGC
>NW_003201191.1:0-858 GCF_000006405.1 Perkinsus marinus ATCC 50983
AGTAGACAGTCGAGCAGCACCCCCAGAGGCCTTGGAAGGAGCCGCCTGTGACTTGGGCGACTGAACACGAAGAGTTTTCCCCATTGTGATGAACCACACCGCCCACCGGTCTCGATTGACGACGTGCTCGGACTGGAGGCTTGACGCGATGAGACGAAGCTGAGACACCCATGAGAGCTTAGCTAGCTGTTTTCACTGTAGGGTAACTCACCCTTAGGCTGTACAATATCCTCTTCACTAAGACCCCAGGTATCGTCATCGTCATTACCGCTTCCATCCGCCTAAAGCAGTAGAGTATCATCATCATCTACGTCATATACACCAACCCTGATTCTCTTGAGTAGATCCGCAGCTTTCATTTTCTTCACTCCCACCTTAGTTCCCTAAGACGATTATCACAGTAACATCCGGAGACTCCTCCTCGTCGTGCCCTATTACCACATTGGAGTCTCCTGATTGCTGTTTACTAAGTGGAGGCATCTATTCCTTTATCACAGAAGCGACAGGGCACAGAATACACAGACAACAACATACTACAACACTTTATAAAATCCACTTCTACGGGCAGGTGAAGAGTACTGTCGCAGATTTCACTATGGAAAATGACCACGCGCAAGGGTTCTTCTTTTTAGGGCGAGCGCGTCTCATCATGTGCCGTATTAGCCAAGTGCCTCAGGAAAGTATTAAACCCCAACTTTTATTGCCACTTATCACTGCAATCAGGGCCATTGGTCGATGCATAGGGGCGGTACGCCTTAGGCGTGTAATGCCCAGGTGATTCGCGAACCTCAGGGTTGATCATGGAGCGAATCTTCATATACAGTTATAAACACGTTAATAACAGTGTGAGCAAAATGT
>NW_003216490.1:0-1164 GCF_000006405.1 Perkinsus marinus ATCC 50983
TTGATAAGAATCATGTCGAAAATGGGAGCTGAGCGGAGAGTCTTCGCCAAGGACCCCTGAGCTCACACCACCCGGTGCGAATTCTGTGTGAGTAACGACTATCGAATCTTAGCTTTAGCTTAAAGATAGCTGGTGATTATACTCGTATAATTATATATTGAGTCTCTAGATTCCATTAACCATTGCCTTGACTTTCTTAATAGTTAGCACATGCAGAGCAGCATTACAGTAACATCAGTCTGTTGTTGGTTACGAGAAGTAGGAATATGTATGTGCGTTCTGGGATGTGCCACTTTAGCTTAGTGGTAGAGCGTCTGCTTCGTAAGTAGAAGGTCGTCAGTTCAATCCTGGCAAATGGCTTACAGCAGCATTAGGCTCTAGTCGGGTATATGAAGGTCAATTTATTGGGCTAGGTCAACAAACGAGCGAATGGTTTGTGATGTGGTTGGGGGGTGTTGGATCGATTAATATCCAGTTACCATTTAGTTAATGGGGACTTTCCTGAACCCACCCGCCCGCATCCGGTTTAAGTTGGTTTGGGAGGCATGAGTAGTCAAGCGAGGGTCATAGGCCAGAGGCTCTGGCCCAGAGAGCACCGAATTGACTCTCTGTGGCAGATGAGAGTATCCCATAATCTCGCTGCTACTTATGCGGAGCGAAGCATCCAGCGTTGCAAGTTTCGGAGAATTTTCGACAGAACTTCGAGGTTGAGACTTTCGGATCTCACTAGTTCTGTAGCAACGTATCATGCTTTCGCCCCACTACCCACTACTCCCAATGAACTAAATGAATGGATGTTATTGGACAACAGACATTCGACAATAGTATGGTAGAGTGTTCCGGGTAAACCAGCGAGCGAGTAAAGTTGAATGAAGGTCAATTTATTGGGCTAGGTCAACAAACGAGCGAATGGTTTGTGATGTGGTTGGGGGGGGTGTTGGATCGATTAATATCCAGTTACCATTTAGTTAATGGGGACTTTCCCGAACCCACCCGCCCGCATCCGGTTTAAGTTGGTTTGGGAGGCACGAGTAGTCAAGCGAGGGTCATAGGCCAGAGGCTCTGGCCCAGAGAGCACCGAATTGACTCTCTGTGGCAGATGAGAGTATCCCATAATCTCGCTGCTACTTATGCGAAGCGAAGCATCCAGCGTTGCAAGTTTCG
>NW_003207003.1:0-985 GCF_000006405.1 Perkinsus marinus ATCC 50983
GTCGCACAAAAAACACAAAGGGTTTGCATAACTAAGTCGTATAAATACAACTGATATACTAACCTTGGTCTATTGCTGCATCATGCAAATCTTGTATTAGATTTGCGGGTAAGATAAATCCACCCGACTTTCCCACAATGAGCGGGTACTAATACAAAACCCCATGAAAATCAATGATATTTTGCAATATCATGAATCCTTCGAATAAACCGGAATACTCGACGCTGACCGATTTGGCAGCTATCGAATACCCAAAATATATCGAAATGTCAGTCATCCTGATCGCCGCCGGCAGATCAGGAGTGATGTCCAAAAACTCCCAATTTGGGAACTCGGACATCACAACAGTCCTTTCGCAAGAATCAGCCACCCACAATTATATAAAAAATGCAATAATCCGGAAAAACTTCGAAAAAGAAACCGTCAATGGTGATTGGTGACGCGGTGATACCAAAAATACAAATAGCACACGATATACCTCTTTTTTAAAAAATTCACCGCGTCACCCATCACCACCCCAAATCTGCGCAACGAAAAAGGTCAATTTTAAGTAAAATTCACTTAAATTTCACTTAAATTCACTTAAATGGAATGCGCAGATTTAGACCATTTTGGTGACATCTCCAAATGACCTACCACATATGGTCCACTGTAACACCCCATCCTCAGAAGCATACCCATATGGTTGAAATCGAGCCACATGGCCTACATCAACTTTTATACCCACCTGCAAGTCAATTTCGCCCATGTGCGAAATTGATGTGCAGCTTTCGCGAGCATCTTTGACCAAACGTGCACATCGATTTCGCGCATCCCCCTCCACCCCTTGGACAATGTTATAAACTATGTTCACTCGTCTCTCTATTGAACTACTGGGCTGTGATGTGGGCTAGCATTGGGTGCTTCACAATACAAGTGAAAAGTGGAACAATGTCCAAGGAGGGTGGGGAAGGGGGAACTAGCAAAATGTGCGACTTTTGCAAAA
>NW_003214512.1:0-1558 GCF_000006405.1 Perkinsus marinus ATCC 50983
CCTTTGGGCAGGCAAGCGTCAAATTCGCGGAAAGGAAATTTATCACGGAAATTCGGAAACGGTGGAAATGGAAATTTCCGTGTAATCTCGCACGCCATGCGGGCGCGCGAGACATGCGATCAGCCAGGTATGCCCACCGGACCCAACGTATGCCACTTCCGGGCCCAACGTATGTCATGCCAAATACTATTTGGCAAATAGGGTGGTTTGAACCAGAGAAATCGCGGCCCTTCGGCCCGCTATACTAGCCATGTCATCTTAGGGTGTTATACGAGTCTGGCCGAGGCTGGCCGAGTTCTGCTTCAGTTTGTATCCTAGGTAACTGAGTCTACTGTTCTGGGTCGAACGTGAGCACAAGCTTGGGCTCTTAGAGGGGAAATGAGATATTCCATCTCGTTTTTCATCCACCAATGGTGGACCACCATAATCATCCTGAATTACGGGAGAAAGTGATCGATGTCTACGCCCTATGGCCCATAGGGCCCAAACCCATAGGCTATGGGTCTCCACCTCGGATACCGTCCATCATGCTGGGGCTCAGCAGCTTATCCAAAGTGACGCAAATTCGTGCGAGTTACAGCTAACGTGTGAATGCGAAGATTACCGCCGAAGATGTACTCGATAGAACGCAAGATATGGTGGACTTAGTCCACTGGACTCCAGCCAAGTAGGTCGATAGCGTCAACCGTGAAAATAACTGGAGCTACGCCGACACTAGGTGAAAAGGTAAAATCTAAGGAAGATCTCCATTTCCAAGGGAACAATCTCGCTCGCCCATTTTTCACTTTGTGCTGTCCCATCGTGGCAGCGCGACAAAGATCTCGCTCGCCTCGTATTCTATTGTTGAACTATAATATTATTATTCTCGCTCGGATGCATCTATCTAACGGTTTTGGATACTAGAAACGGTTAGATCCGTCTCTGGTTTTCTCTAAGCTAGTAAGCTAGTAAGCTAGTAAGCTAGTATTCTAGTTGGTAATTGTTAGACTGGACTGAGTCCAGTGACTGATTGTGTGATCTGCTACCTCATCCTAACTCTAGTTCTACTTGAGTTAACCAGTCCTCACTAGTATCGCATCGTAATCTCTATTGCCTCACCTGATCGTGTTACAAGCTACACGGGATGTTACTTAGATCTGGAATGAAATTGTCTAACCGTGATCGCTGTGCATTTCCTCATGATTCAACAGGTTTAACTCCCTCTACACCTCCGTCTAACGACGCGACTGAACCACCAAGAAGTACATCTACTTCAAGACCACTACTGATTTTTTCTAGTTCTACTCTAAGTCGTCCCGTACATTCTACCGGGATATCTTTCCGAGCCCCTATGTGCACTAGATCAACGTCTATGCCCGATCTTGGCAACGCTGATATCAAGAAGCCATCTGTTATGGCTTCCTCTGAAAGGCGTGTTCGTTCTCTACCATCTAGAGCGGATAACATACAGCACCATTGTGCCGTATTTGACTCTAATGAATCTCTACGTTCTTATGGGGTCGTCTACTTCTCCCCAATGACGTCAGTTATGTCACCATGGTTAGTATCCTCGTCTATG
>NW_003212782.1:0-4374 GCF_000006405.1 Perkinsus marinus ATCC 50983
GGATCGAGGTCTCCGCTTTGGTATCTCAGAGATGAGGGGATTCTTCACCGAGGAAGCGCCGTGGAGCGCCTCCCATACTATGGGACCCATAGTACCAAAAATTCTGGGCCAGAATGCGTCAAGGGCGATCCGAAGCCCAAGTACAGGAGGGAATCCCTCCGAGGGATCGCTTGGAAAATTTGATGCTTAAATCAGATAGTTTACCGACATCATTATGACATTATAAACTAGAACTCGACTTGTCTCAATTTCATTCTAGGTGAAAATCAAGTGCAATTTGGTTTCCACCGCGGTGAAATGCCTCCAAGTGGATTTGAGCCGGGTACGCCCGGCCAGGGCGCTCTCTCATCACGTAGCGTGATCGATCTTGTTCGAAGCCTCGTTGGGAAATGGGACCGTTCGGTCCATAGATTTCTTTGCCCACCTCCCGCCCTAGGGTCTGGATAGGTTGCTCACCGATGAAATCGCCTCGTATGTTATCGCCGACGCAAGCCGAGTTGGTTTGGTCGAAGATGGCAGCCCAGCCTTGATCGGGCCGTCTAATAAGCCTGACCCTCACCCACTCTACGGCGTACGGGCGTATTCTCTGTCACGCCGTTACAGAGAATGGATCGCCGTGACAGTCACGGTGATCGTTCGCCGGCAGTCCCTCCCGGATCCCTCGGATTCCGCGGCCTGGACGACTAATTTTTGTTCGTCTGGTTCAAATCTTCCTGACCAGTTGATGCCGAGACCTAAACATCATTCTATTTCTCTAATAGAGAAATAAGTCTCAGTTTTCATTGCCCTTTGCTCAACTCATAACAATGCCCCAACTCGGGATCCACGATAAACTGACGATGAGGTCACAACTCCGTATTCGCTAAGGCAATTCACTGGATCAGCGGTGGATAAAGTCAGATAATCTGACTCAGATTAGATCTGACTCTTTGGCTCCCTTTTGCGATCGCAGTAACACGGTGTTACTAACACCTCCCATAATGTACCTTGACTTGCCTGGCCGAAGTACCCATATCCGCCCCTCGTCTTCCCTTTACCAAAGGGATCCTTGTCAGCTTTACCCTCACTGTTCCCGTTGGTCTCATCTGTTCCTGGCTGTGCTACCCAGGAAATACTCAACGAATGGGTCATCCATAAGTGACAAACTAAGAAGAGAGTGAAGTTCCTCAGAAGACTGAAAGCTATTCCCATATTTCATCAACTAAATGATCTCCTCATCATCCATCTCAAATCGAATCAAGTTGATTCAATCAAGAGAGGATCCAGTCACGACCCGATGAACATTGTGTTACTGGCATCACCCCGACAGACTGTCGCCGACAGTCGCGTTGCGACTGTGTCGCAAACCTTGTGCTCGTTTGACATAGCGTGTGCCTCTCATACATGAAACCTCTAACTACGGGGACTGGGAGTCGGGCACTGTCCGCGACTAATCTGAAGGCGATCACGATAGCTCGAAACTCGCGGGAACGCTCCCCGCTGCCTCGTGAATATTCAAGCCTACAGATCTCGCGTTTGGCTGCGCACAGCAGGTACACAACCCAAATCCCGGCATAGGCCTAGCTGAGTCGAAACGCTCGACTCGGGGACAAGTTGGGAGCGTCCGTGCGGAGACAAACGCGGCGAGGCCGGACGTACCGGAGGCAACCCAATCTCCCGGCTTACCTGTGTGCGGTTTCGCCCATACCTTAGAGACTTGTTTTGCGAGCCGAGAAACTTGGTCGGAGGCATCTCGAAGGTAGTTTCCAACAAGAGTCTGTGTACCGCTCCAGCGTCCAAGCAGAGCAATCTCCTCAAGCGGCATTCCTTGACGGAAAGCTATTAGTGCCCCTGGGCGCCGCATTGCATGCGGAGTACACCGAGCAGAGTCTCCGAGCAGAGTGGAGAGAGCTGTACGGAGAGCATCAGGAAAAGTTCGTATTGACAAGTCAGTGAATAATGCAGTCGCTGAGCTTGCTGTCATACGGTTCAGCGCAAGCCACCTACGGATACGGTGAACGGCACATATGGTAGAAGAGCACGTAGGTGATAAGCAGCTGGTGCCAACAGGGCAGGCCAACGGAACAACAGCTCCTTTGAAGAATTGGTCAGTCTTGCTCTTCGGGAGACGGATGAGGAGTAGATCGTGTGAAAACGTAAGGTCAACGTTCCTTAGGGACGTCAACTCACCGATCCGTAGTAAGGCCACCGTACCTAGAAGGAACATGGTTCCGTGATCATGAGATGAAGAGCGGAGAACAAGAGGCAGCTGCTCGATGGTCACTGTGTGAGCACGCAGTTGTTGTCCCTTGCCCAGGATTTTGGCAGACGAACGTAGGGCCAAAAATATGAAGAACTCAGCGTTGGAAGTTAGCGGTAGCTGACTGAGAAGGTTGGACTTTGCCCTGATGTAGCTCAGGTAACGGGAAACGGTAGAGTAAGCGTAGCCTGCTGTTGTCATAGAGAAAATGAAAGTGCAGACAGAGTCCTTGGAGAGGGGTAACGCAGCTATATTGGCGATGTTACAGGAACGCCTGTACAGATCCCAGGCAGATTTCATACCCGATAAAGAGGATGAAGCATAACCGTTGAGACAAAACTGCCTCACGGATGAAGGAGAGGCAGTGTGCACTGCCAGGAGAGCTTGGTGTTTTTTGCATATACCTGAAGCCGATCGTCGAGGGGGCACCGACGAATGGCTTGTACTAGTTGATGATGCGCTTGTAGCGCGATGATAGCTATGTTGAACGGAAGGTAAGGGTTTCCAGCACAGAGACTTGAGAGGAGACCACTGAACCATGAACTGAAATCAATTAGAGAGTCCCAGAGTACCTTGAGGCAACACAAACCAAACGTTCGTACAGAGAAGATGGAGTGGCATACTACAAAAGCAAGTGGGAGGAGGCAAAGGAAGAGGAATCCGGGAAAGTTAAGTCGGGAGTATAAGAAGACCACGATGGAGGAAGAACGATCGGGATTTGCCTGGACAGACTATCGGCTATCCAATTAGATGTTCCTTGAATATAAATCACATTAATACTGGCTCCTGTTTTACTTAGGAGGCGAGCTAAGCATCGGAGGACCGAAGAGAGCGTAGAACTGGAGGAATACAACTTGGACACTGCTGCGACCACTGATTGATTATCGCTGAATAGGTGCAAGACGACAGGTGCTGGATTTGACTGGTCACAGAACCTCAGAGCACTCTCGATTGTGACACAGGCCGCTAACAATTCGAGTAGAGTCATGTCGGAGCTGCTTATGGTGTCCGAACAGCGGAGGAGACATGCCCAGGGACCCAAGGAAAGGGGGTCGACGGGCCTTGAAAAGTAAACCGCACTATGTAAGTAAGAACAGAAGCCACCCAGACCGAAAGTGCAGGCGTCCGAGCAAGCTATCAAGTGGACTGGTCGGCTGAGTGGACCGTAGTCGGCTGGTATGGGGGTGCGCAGGTCCCCACTATCCAAGTCTTGGATTCCAAGAGTGCCAACCAGAACTGAGACACTCGAAAGGTAGCAGGATTCTGGGTAATGCTCAAAGATCGCAGGGCGTGGCGCTCAACCACACCTAAAGAAGCAAAGAAGGGCTGCAGAAAACTTTTCAAGTAGGGTGCAACACCCGTGATGAAAATGAGACGACCCGAGATCCCTGCCAAAGAGGACGAGGTGGCCCTACCTGACCGTAGTAGCTCAAAGAGCTGGTCGCGAACTTTTGCAATGATGCTGGGGCGAACTTCAAGGTGTAAACGCCACTGCTGCAATTCAAGGGCGTATCCGATGTAACTCGCTGACTTCGAATTAAAAACACATTTGAGCCAGGAAACATCTACATCGAACACGGACCATAGTAACAGGCATACTGCGACGCATTCAGCGTATCGGCATTGAGCTATGGCCAAAAGCCCATCATCAACATATATCAGATTTAGACAAGGGAGCTCTCGGAGAATATAACGAAGAAGTGTACCCAGTAACCGAACCACACAGGCAGCAAACCGACACCAATGGTAAGGTGCCAGACGCACCCCGAAAGGGAGAGCTAGATGCTGATATCGGTGATTGTTAACCGTAACACATAGTCGATGACGCTCGTGTGGATGGACGAATAAATGACGAAATGCAGACTTTATATCATATTCGGAGAAAACGGGTAACAAATCATCTTCCGTGAGAGACGACTGGCAAGCACAAGCAGCAGGTGACTCACAGATGGACCGAAGACCACCGAGGAAGTCTGCTAAGCTTCGCCGAAGATCGACCAACCGTGGTAGGGAAACCGTTTCAGGACACGACATCTGGCTATTAAGACCATTACGTCTAAAATCCTCAACGATGCGATAGGAAGGAGGATCCCCATGAGTTTTCGGAACTTTG
Source organism: Perkinsus marinus ATCC 50983 (assembly GCF_000006405.1). Lineage (NCBI taxonomy): Eukaryota > Perkinsozoa > Perkinsida > Perkinsidae > Perkinsus > Perkinsus marinus. Next base: position 4,353 of record NW_003212782.1, read on the forward strand.
GTCAGTAAAGCCATAGTATGGC
>NW_003208020.1:0-1337 GCF_000006405.1 Perkinsus marinus ATCC 50983
AGCTGGTGCTGCTGCTGTTCAGGTCGTGTTACAGAGCATTTATCCCAGTATGGCCATGTACAGGAGGTCACTGTTATGTATGATAGGGAAACTGGCAGGCATAGAGGCTTTGCCTATGCAACGTTCTCGAACAATGATGAGGCAATAGCCGCCATCAATGGCAATAATGTTATACACGGCAAACTGGTAATAAGGCTCATTGATCTCGTCAACTATTCAAGCTTGCTTCCTATCAACTTCTGGTGCCTATAGTTGGCATCCTCCATGTATATAAGCTATGACTGGTTTATAGGGGCTCGTTAGGTACAAGTGAAGCCTTCCTCTCGTAGTATGGAGCATGTTGGCGGCAATGCTTTACAACATCCTCCTACTACTATTACTACCAGTAGTACCTGCAGTACACAGTACCATACTGGGACTAGTAATCCGAAGACTGCTACAGCGTACCATCAGCCACAGCCACCACCCCAACGCCTCCAACATATATCACCCTACACGCGCGGTGGAGTAGGAGTAGGAGGAGATCGGCAGGATACCTACACTACTGGGTACTACTCCCCTCTCTACTGGGCACTGGATATACTAGGTTTGTGGTCAGTGTTGCACCATTTCAGATACCATACAGGCAAGAGACAGGAGATCCAACAACAGCTTGCCAACAGTCGTTATCATGATAATGACAGTAAACCCACCAAGAGTAGTCAGCAGCTTACTGCTCAGGAAGGTGGTGATGAGCTGCAACCGGTACACGACGACGCTGACCAACGACCATCACAACCACAACAGCAGCAGCAGCAGCTGGAGGAGGAGGAGAAGGAGGAGCTGGGGTCATCTCCATACAAGCAACAGTCCGTGCCTTGGGATCGGAGTAATTCGATCCAGGAGGAGGAGGAGCAGGAAGAAGGACAAGTGGGAGATGCTTCTGAGGGGCCTATCCCAGAGGCAGCAGCAGCAGCAGCAGTAGCTCCACCACTACCGCAACCGGGACATCAGCAGCATATCGTTATGCCACAACAACAACAACAACAGCAGCAGATGTCAACAACACTTCCACCTGGTATGTTTATACCCATGAATCAACAACAGCTGGGATATACACCATCATCACAGTATGAGGGTCTGGTTATGCCAAGTGTAACAACGTCATCACTACAACAGCAGATGCCACCACAGTAGTACATAGATACTTACGCCCTACAGCACATCCCCCTCCTATCCTTTTAGGTCCATGGTTACATACAATGGGATACCCCCCGAGGGAACAGCTAGCCCTCCTCTCTATCAGCAGGATATGTAACCGCTACTCCAGCATTCATACCGATACCTCCTCCTACTCA
>NW_003207601.1:0-1046 GCF_000006405.1 Perkinsus marinus ATCC 50983
GTGGAGAAGCTCAATGAAGAGGCTATCACTTCTACCTCGGCATTTGAGTGGATCTCACAGTTGAGATACTATTGGAATAAAGACGATACTGGTAGAGAGAACTGTTGGGTTATGATGGTCCAGACGGACTTCCCCTATGGGTAGGCGGTCGGCTGTCTAGGTTGGTATAAGAGGGGCAGCCTACTTGTGTAGGTACGAGTATCTTGGCAACACCTTCCGACTTGTAATAACCCCACTCACTGACATGTGCTATATGACTCTAATGGGAGCCCAAAGCCTCAATCTAGGAGGGGCGCCTGCTGGCCCTGCTGGTGAGGGGTTCGAATCCACAGGTTGTAGTTGGTAAGATACGAAGTAGGTACGGGAAAGACCGAGACCACCAAGGATCTTGCTAAGGCCCTGGCCAAGCAGTGTGTTGTATTCAACTGCTCTCCTGAGATGGACTACATTATGGTTGGCAAGTTCTTCAAGGGTCTTGCCTGTTCTGGAGCATGGTATCGTCATCAAGCCTCATCCTTAGTGGCTCAGCTTCCTCCTTCTCCTCTCCAGGTGTTGTTTCGATGAGTTCAATCGTATCTACATAGAAGTGCTCTCCGTGATAGCCCAGCAGCTGTTGGTCCTATTTGGTGCTAAGGCCGAGCTGAGCAGCTACTCTGAATCAAAGGAGTTGGAATTTGAGGGTTCTACTATCAATATGAGGCCGACCTTCAACGTATTCATCACCATGAACCCTGGGTATGCTGGTCGAACTGAGCTACCTGACAACCTACAGGTCGGTAATCACTGCGGCTATCACTCAATAATCCCTTCCAACAGGCACTCTTCCGACCAATGGCTATGATGGTCCCTGACTACGCCCTCATCGGTGAGATCATGTTCTATGCCTATGGCTTTGCATCGGGTAGAGCGTTGGCGCAGAAGATGGTCAGCACGTTCAAGTTGAGCAGTGAGCAGTTGTCTAGTCAAGATCATTATGACTACGGTGAGGTGCCTCGTAGAGGGGGTGTATTCTACTCGGGTTGTAGGTATGCGAGCTGTGAAGTCGA
>NW_003209823.1:0-2171 GCF_000006405.1 Perkinsus marinus ATCC 50983
TGACACTAGGGAGCCACTGCTAGTGGCCCACTAGTATTGAAAAAAGGGCGTTCCACGCAAGTGTGGGTGATTTCGGGACGTCCTTCCCACCTTTATCCTGAAAGTTGCTGATTAACGTGTGATGGTGTGGCAGACTGCCACCGGCAGTCGACCGCTCGCTCTGGGAGTGTCGGAAAGTTGTTGATTTGCTCTTTTTTTGCCAGGATATTACACTGTCGCGGTGCAAACTGCGGCAGTTTGAAACTGCCTACGGATTCCGTAGTACGGAACGTGTTTCCGTCGGAAATTTTCCGAGCTTCCCAGTTCTATGGTTCTCTAAGTTGTTCGAATTCTATGGTTTTTCGTCATTTCTCTTTTCCACCAATGTGGTGGCACGCATGAATGCACGCATACCCAGAGCCTATGGGTATGCGTGCATTGACCGGTATGGGCGCGTGACCTGTGGTCCATGGGTCTTAAGCTCTGAATGACGTATCCGCATACATCTCTACTAGGCCATCTTGGACGATTCCTGGTTATGGTATCACCGTTTTGTACGAGGGTCAGTACTGGGTGATGACTCACTAAGTGACTCTCGCAGGAAAAAATCAAGAGTTACACCCACTCTATCTAGACGCTGGACACGCTCTCATTGCTCATATATAGACATAACGAAGCCACTGCCAGCCGATTGTAGAGGATTTCGATGCAGCGGGCGTCGGTTCTTAGTGCAGTGGTTTATAGAAGCGTAAACGCCATGCTCAACCTACGGGTTGCCTACCCAGGGGCGCCACTATCGCGTTGCTGATGCGCCTATGGAATACCGCGCGCAGCGCGGAGCGAAACGATTCATATTGTGCCAAATTTCCGGAAATTTCAGGAAATTTCAACGGAAATTTCGAGGAAAGAATTTGACCCAATTCTTTCCCGATTTGGACAACCCTGGTCTAGTCTTGCCGTTAGCTATTATCATAATCTTATAGAGGCACTTGTAGCAGAAGTTCTAGAGGAGGGGTCTGTTATTAATGTAGCCATCTTGGCTCAAGTTCTGTTGTGTTGCTCATAACCTCAACATCGGTGTTGTTACCGTGATTTGATGATTGAAATTACAATGTTTCATTCCATGATAATAATAACATGAATAATGAGCAATATTCCGTTCGATGCTCAGTGAGTTGGAACTCAACGCAACTACAGGGGAAACAAATCGCGATTTCTCGACAAAACATTTTCAATCGTTTCTCGTACCTCGTAGAAACCTTCCATCAATAGACGATATACTAGAAAACAACTATTATGTATATCAGCATGAATAGTATCCGCCCACGTTTTACCTATTGTATAGCAAACAACGCACCCAAGCTAAGAGAACAGAAAGTCATATATCGATAAGGAAGTGTATATCGCAACGGTCGCCGTCCTTTGCTTTATCGATCTCCATACCGTGCAGAGTTATAGCCTTTATTTCAGTGCCTTGTTCATGACGACTAAGATCCATATGCTCGCCGTATCTGAACAATAGACATGAGCGATCCCTCAGTCCTGAGTGGCTGAGCATCAAGAGCTTCCACTCATTCCGAGATCCCATTATTCTTGCGCTTTCGAGCGTAAACCATGGAAAAACGAAGTATGCAATAGATGCAACAGATGTTCAACACGCACGAAAAAATATAGCACTAAAGTTGGCTTTTCCCGGGATGACACTAGCTGGAGACTAGCTATTCGTAGATCGAGACGCTCAAAACATCTTCGACACCTTGACAGAATTAACCCCTTCAATTGCTATTCCACGGCCCACACAGTCCATTCCATCGAACGGAGTGACATTCCAACGTGAGAACTTCCTGGTTTATCACTCTCGGAAAAACCCAAGAGGCAAAGGGGAGGTTCCAAAGAGTCCAAAAGAACGATGGGAAGTCCCCAGCGAGGACCGTCATCCGAAACAACTCATGCTATCCTCCCATTAAGTATTCTGGCTCGCTGTGACCTACTCTTACACATATGCATCAATAGCTCCCTTCTCTAGATCCAGTTTCTCGATTCGGACACATCTCGACAGGAAACTGCCTCTCTCATAGAACAGGAAGAGAAGCTCCTCCAGGAACTTATATCTAACAAGGCGATGGACGCTACTGCTATACTCTACCAGCCGTTATAGTCCAATCCATGGTAGTTATCAAGAGGCATGTAGC
>NW_003216424.1:0-998 GCF_000006405.1 Perkinsus marinus ATCC 50983
AAACACAAAGGGTTTGCATAACTAGTCGTATAAATACAACTGATATACTAACCTTGGTCTATTGCTGCATCATGCAAATCTTGTATTAGATTTGCGGGTAAGATAAATCCACCCGACTTTCCCACAATGAGCGGGTACTAATACAAAACCCCATGAAAATCAATGATATTTTGCAATATCATGAATCCTTCGAATAAACCGGAATACTCGACGCTGACCGATTTGGCAGCTATCGAATACCCAAAATATATCGAAATGTCAGTCATCCTGATCGCCGCCGGCAGATCAGGAGTGATGTCCAAAAACTCCCAATTTGGGAACTCGGACATCACAACAGTCCTTTCGCAAGAATCAGCCACCCACAATTATATAAAAAATGCAATAATCCGGAAAAACTTCGAAAAAGAAACCGTCAATGGTGATTGGTGACGCGGTGATACCAAAAATACAAATAGCACACGATATACCTCTTTTTTAAAAAATTCACCGCGTCACCCATCACCACCCCAAATCTGCGCAACGAAAAAGGTCAATTTTAAGTAAAATTCACTTAAATTTCACTTAAATTCACTTAAATGGAATGCGCAGATTTAGACCATTTTGGTGACATCTCCAAATGACCTACCACATATGGTCCACTGTAACACCCCATCCTCAGAAGCATACCCATATGGTTGAAATCGAGCCACATGGCCTACATCAACTTTTATACCCACCTGCAAGTCAATTTCGCCCATGTGCGAAATTGATGTGCAGCTTTCGCGAGCATCTTTGACCAAACGTGCACATCGATTTCGCGCATCCCCCTCCACCCCTTGGACAATGTTATAAACTATGTTCACTCGTCTCTCTATTGAACTACTGGGCTGTGATGTGGGCTAGCATTGGGTGCTTCACAATACAAGTGAAAAGTGGAACAATGTCCAACGAGGTGGGGAGGGGGGAACTAGCAAAATGTGCGACTTTTGCAAAAAGCCAGCAGCACCCTAAGACTTCCC
>NW_003216626.1:0-912 GCF_000006405.1 Perkinsus marinus ATCC 50983
ATCCACTCCCCTAATTTTGGCTTTGCCTCAAGAATAGCTTCATCCGAACCACTAAAGAGGACAGGGTGGTCCAATATACCACTCTCCTTCTTCCCATCTAAAGAAAGATACGCTGTGAATGGGGAGCCAACCGGAGGCTCAACGAAGATGAGCCAATGAAATGCCTCCTACGATGGAGCCAATTTCTAGACCGATGCGCTAAACATCAGCGATCACCGAGCAATGCGCAAAACGGAGAACTCACAAAAGTCCAAGCAGGAAAGTGTAACACATAGACACATCCACTTCAAGGGTCGAGGGACAGAGATGTGATCCAGATAAAGAAGAGCAGATATTCAAGGTGTAAACTACCGAGCATAAAACCAGCACCCAAGTTCCGCTCCTTCAGATTCCTCGACGATATAAACGCTACCGCGCCCGCATTTATAGAAATTCTTTCACTAAACCACACAAATCCTGTGAACCGATGCTCAGTTCAACAGAGGTCGAAAGCTACCCTCTCGCTTGTGGGTGGTTACCATAGGGTAGCGCAGTCAAGTTCAAGTAATAGCAAAATCGATGATTTAAGACACTTCCCATCGTCATACCTCTTCTAGTGAACTCTAGTTCATCGTGGCAAAGAGCAAAAGGGCGAATATGAGTTCATGACAGAAGCAACCGTCAACGATTGAAATCAATAGACCGCTTCAGTGCGGCGATACCATGCCTAGACTAGGATACAGAATATGGAGTCTTCGGAAGAACCTCGAGTCTGGGATGAGGGAAGACGTAGGGAAACGATAGTGTCAAAGAAAAGCCGCCGGAAGGAGGCCTTATAGGGGGGACTTCATCTTGCTGTATCGCGACCTCTCCTCCGAAGAGTAATGATAAGCACACCGAGGTGGCATCACAGCGGCTCATGAACAGGAATTG
>NW_003216103.1:0-946 GCF_000006405.1 Perkinsus marinus ATCC 50983
TACTAAGAGAAGCGTAGCCGCTACATCGGTCAGTTTCCTGTGCAGTTTTGGGGTGTAAATCGATAGTATATGTAATTCACTTGGTCATTACGCATATGTACCAAGATTTGACTATTCAAGCATGATAGTAAGTGAATGATTAAAGTACTAACCTAAAGAGACTCCTACTGTGTATCGTTCGGGCTAATGCAAGAGACGCTTGGCACGCAGACGCGATTGTTACACTATCAAGTATAGAAGTATTGCTGTCGGCAAATGCTACCCAGCCTCTGTTCGAATGAACTATACGCAACACGGCACGAAGGTCCAGGAAAGAATACCTCAGGTCGCTGAGAGTAATAAACTACCACTACGACCGCAACTTAATAATTCCAAACACTGATTGATTGCGGACAAAAAAAGGGCCAATTTAACGACTCAATGGACTTTTTCACATGACAAAATTACACCTCAGGTAACGACTCGAAGTATACCGCAAATAGCTTCAAGTTGCTCCTAAACTAAAGGCGACTTAAGTATCATCGTGGAACAGGACAACTAGATGTACTACAGTGATAACAATAACGAAGTACAGTAGTTATCAATCTTACGGTTGGGCATGTTGACTGAACGGTGCAGAGGACGAATAGACCTGGCATTTTCCCTCTTGATTAACTCCTCGAGATTTGTTAAAAAACAAAACGCATCGCTGGATTGACCAAAATGCGACGAGTACTGTGACGAGGACCGCGAGAACAATCAACAACCACACAGGCCTGATGATAACTCTTTCTGTGAGCGACAACTAACGATTGCTTACCATGACAAATGCTCACATCGTGGACCCGTTGACCAGAAGTTACATGAACAACCGTTTCCAACACAACGACCGTTTTCGCCACATACCTATACAAGGTACTTCAAACGACGATTTACCTATGCTCGAATTCTACCGTGTTTTCGTCTG
>NW_003215694.1:0-2475 GCF_000006405.1 Perkinsus marinus ATCC 50983
CGGTTACATTCGTAGCGTTGTAGGTTCACGACTTTGTCCTCACGCCAGAGTTCTATATAGTCCATATGACGCCCTTCGTGTCCCTCGAGGACTTCAAGTACAGCAAGCAGGCCCCTGGGCTCCTCATGAGGTGACCCTACTCGGACGCTGCTGCCTGGATGGGCATCGTAGGTTCCACCCACAACTGCCGAGCCGATTGGTGATCATCCCTAGGGACGGTGGCGGCCCGGTGAGTTGATGATGATGAAGAATATCGTAAGCAGTATTACGTACACCACTAGGTTCGCGAATGTGATATACAAGCCTGCCATATATTCCACTTTGCACATTGTGAGGAGAGGAGGGAAGGAGGAGAGGTCGTTATTGAGGTCTCGGCTCTGTGCTTACCAGAAGAGTTCACTATGGAATTCAAAGACAAGTTATTCCTTTCTAATTCCAACGACGCCCCTGGTGAGTTTGCTTGATAGCTTCTACTTAGTGTACCGTGATTGAAAACATAGCAGAGAAGCTCGTTCAACCCGAACCACACAGTAAGGGGAGTTTTGTAAGAATAGTAACTGTAAAAACTAATACGAAACAGTTTTTTAATAGAATCTATAGTTTTTTTCAACCACCATAATTGTAGAAAGCTTTTTTGAGAACAGTTCTGATGGTCGTCGTGATGAGGCTGTGAACATGAAAGTGAAAATCTTATGTGCCGGGTTTCGGACGGATTCACATTGGTCTTTGAAGAAACGTGTTAGGCGTATCGCCTTGAGTTGACTATACGTGTTGTATGCTCAGGTCAAATGTACAACTTCTCGTTGAGGTTCTCTCCTGGTGAGAATTCAATAGCCGTCGAGACCAACCGACTGGGCGGGAGGGCCTGTGGGGAGTTCCCGACTGTGCATCCACTGAGTCATGTAGCCCCAGGTAGGAGGGGGGGAGGAAGAGGGTGAACTTCTCCTTGCAGCATCGAATCGGTACATCTACTTAATGGGTAACACTAGCAAGAGGATTCCATTTACTTCTATTATCAAGATGGATAGGCAGAAGCCTGTAAGTCGGTTACATTGGAGTTTCTCCAAACACTTTGAAGTGAAGTGGCGTAATACTCTGTGAAAAACTCGATATTTGCGGTGATATGCAGTAGTCGTGGAATATATTTTTCACTAGTGTTTTTCATATCACTAGCGTGAAACTCCGATATACTTTCCTATTGTTGATAACCTCATACCAGTTTGATAGTATCAGATCGTTCCTGTGTGAATGAGGGAATCACCCTCGAGACTCGATGCTTTTGTGGTGATTAGAAACTGCAGTGCTGGAGTAGGAATGTTAGTTCGCTTTCCTCAGCTGAGCTTAGGATATCCTCACTACTCTATGCCAGGGTGGTCAGTTATGCACATAAACGACTACATGTATCAGTGGCAGTATGAAAATTCAGATGGTTTCTGTACATCTCTACCGGGGTTCCTATGATGCTCTACTACTTTGAAATTGTTCAACTCAGGAAAGTCCGATAGGCATTTGGATAAGCCCTTCGGGGTGTACAGTTGGCGAACCGGTCTTCTGTCCAAGAATCGGAACGAAAGGTAGAGTGCCGCGTAGTCCAGCGGAAGAAGATGATGGATATCTTGTTGTAGGTCGCGAGTTCGATCCCTGGTTGTTCCATTTTGCGGTTTTTTCCAGGTACAGGTTTATGACTCGGCAAAGCACTCCACTTACTTCGTCCTACTGGATGCGATGCATGTCTCTGAAGGGCCCGTCTGTGAGGTGAGGGGGGGGGGTGCTTTCGAACCTGCCACAGGAATTTTATCCGACTTGAGAAACATAAGGCGTTGCAGATTAGTAGAACAGATCATTTCCTAGTCCCCCTTTTCGCGAACTGTTCCCGATGAAAGTGAGCAATACTACAACTCCTTGGGAGTGCTGATAATTATTCGCCACATATTCGCCGAATTTGCCGAGAATTTTCCTACTCGATAGAAATGCTCGCACTGTAGTGCCTTTTATGCATCATGCAACAGGCATGAACAGTTAGCACATTGTTTTGGTGAACTTTGGTGGGGTGTTCAGCGTGATTGTTGTCCTTGCTGTTACAGTTACATACCAATACCTTCATCACCAATGGGTTCCATGGAACATGGTCGGATGAGCTGATAGGCTTGGGAGAGTCTACAAGTGGGAAACTGTGATCCCTATTCTGATTGTGTTTTGGTCTTTCCTCTCATCCACGTGTTTTGTTACATCGTGTTGGGATGCACTTTTGAATTTTCTGTGAAATGTAGTTGCTTGTATAACGAGCACTGAATTTGTAGTGTTCCGTTGGTGCGGATGTCAAATTGGCTGCGTCGGGCAAGAGCACTTCGTCAGCAGGCGACGCCTCGGTTTTCGGCCTCGACTGCGGTCATTCCAAGAACTGATAAAAAGCAGGCAGCCACATTTCAATGGCCGTTCATTCATCGCAAGTCGATTACCAATGGCATACAGAAG
>NW_003215694.1:2575-3770 GCF_000006405.1 Perkinsus marinus ATCC 50983
TCGCGCAGGCACCAAAATACTGAGCCACACCCTTATTGCCAACAGCGTCCCCGATAGGACCTCTGTCCCAGTCAAGTTGCTGCTGTTTCTCTCCAATCGAATGTTGAAGAAGGATCAGAAACTAGCCTTATGCTTGTACGTCTAGTGGCTTGCAGTAGCTCCATGAATCGATTAATAGTTGCATAGTTTTTTCCATGTCGTACGAGTAGAAGTGATGGATTGGGTACTTGAACGATATAACTTCCTTAGTAATGCTCATAGAAAGAAGTCGTGACATGAGCCTTCTCAATAGATTGCGCGCTTATGGGATGCGACGGGGTTAGTGAGAGAAATGTAGAAGTCGAGTACAGCTACAGTCAGTAGCAGTACAGCTTCATCGCGTGGTGAACACAGTGCTAGCTGTCTAGGTTCCATGTCGATGTTGCTGATCGAAGCCCTACACTGTCGAGTAAAACTGGGCATCCAGAAGGGACGGTAAGAGGAGGGCAACATGGACTTGTTTATTATGTGTTAATGGTCTTAGAGAGACCTCCTTCCCCAGCTCATGGCGTGTGCTGCGGACACTACTACGAATCTTGTACTGGAATGCGACGATAACATTACACAGATATCTATGATAGAGCTCGATCGTCATCATGTTGTAGAATTGACTGATTTCACTATGGATTCAGTGATGCTCGTGAGTTTGACTATTGTTACGGAGATTGAATCATCAGGTCCGTCACGTGTTCGTTCCTAGTCTCTTGTCGGATCGTCCGACAGCTACTGCTGAAGGTTAGCATTGGAATCAGTGATACTGTGTGGATATTCAGATCAGGCCGGGCTGGAGACTATCAACGGGACGACGCGGGGCATTTCGACGCTCTTTGGAGTTTGTTCGGAGGCCATCCGGCAACTTTGAGGAAACTGAGCGAGTGCAACACAAGCCTGACGGAGCGTTCGGAGGCCGTCTACCCTATAGGTATTTCGATGAGGCTACTAAGATGGATAAGGCTGAGAGGACGAGGAAGGAGATGGAGATGCGTGAACATCGGAAGCGAGGGAAGATGCGAGACATTGTGTCCCCGTGCGTTTTCGAAGGGACTATACGGAAAAACGATGCCTTGAGGTAAGCCTGTAGGAAACTCCACTATGTTTTCATTTGAATCCGCTCGCTCATGAAAGGGAAGTCACGTGAGGAGTACGTTCTGGCTCC
>NW_003215694.1:3870-5083 GCF_000006405.1 Perkinsus marinus ATCC 50983
CCTCCCAATTTGGCCTTCGCGAACACATCTAACTTCTCAGGCGTCAACCTGACAACCCAACGGTGGCTGGTGGTTCCAATCGGTCCACTACACACGCGAGAGTCTACTGGTAGTTTTATATGCACCGTAAGACTCACCGGATCGAAGAAATCAACTTCAGTTCACTGATAGCCTCCAAGGCCTCCTTCACATGTTGGGGGGTCTGATCAGAATAGGGGAGGAAATCCGCTATCCTGAAGCCGTCGACGGGGAAGTACTCCACGAACTTGGCAGCATTCTGGCGAAAGCGCGTCTTGTTGAAAGGCTCGCCATACCCGTATTGCGCATCGATCACGTCACCCAGTATCCTGCCACCTCGAGCTCGTACTTTCTCCCTCAGAGCCATGAACCCAGATTTACTCCATCGGCTCGGTGATTTGAACTCGATGACGAACCAGATGTCACTCCCCACCATCATGAGGCCGCCGAGCACGAAATTCTTGACGCCCTTATTGAGGAGGCAATCGAAGTAATCGTCCCAGGTGTAGTTGGGGTTTCGAGGGCATAGTGTTTGGTTGGAGCATATGGGAGCCTCCTTGTCAACCCAGGGGTAGGTCATTTCTTTGTAAAACTCCAGATGGTTGGCCGAGGTGGTTGGACGCATAAAAGAAGCCGACACGACGGTGGGCAAGCAGAGGTAGGCGTAAATCCACATAGCGCACACTGGAGGGAGAACAACTGTCGACTTAGCAGTGTTAGTGGAAGCCAAGCTCTAAATGCGACTGATACAGTGAGACAGACGAGTCGAAGTGTGGATCCCACAATGTGGAAACTGATGTGAGTCCTATGACTCATAAAAGATGAGGCACAGACTTTCCGAGCTGGAAAGTCCAACTACTCGAGCTGACCCTCTACCATTTCGATTCAAGAATCCTGATTCTGAATCAGGATTGATATCGAATCAACTGCTGATAAGTACCGTATCTGATACAGTATGATACAGTGTATCATACAGTAGTACAGAATAACAGCCTGTTGTTCACGAGCTGTGCCGAACCGTGTTGTTCGCTTTGTGCGGCCCGCACAAAATGGCGCGTGTGATTTGGTGAGCCGCGATCCGAGATAGAACTCAACTGTCTTCTGCATCTCTTTGAGACATGTCGACACGCTACATGGTTTTATATGACAACAGAGACGCTCGGCGGGAGAACGACACGCAAATAGCCGATGACCA
>NW_003215694.1:5183-24183 GCF_000006405.1 Perkinsus marinus ATCC 50983
AGCCCTATCTATCAACCGGTCAAAATCCATCGAGATCTGGCTCATCGGGGAACTACTTTTCCCCGATCCTCGTGGGACAACAAATTGTGCCACACGTTGATATCCTTCGCACGCCCAACGAAACGCTCGGATTCGCCTCAGTTATAACAATCCCGAGACGCCATTTGGCTAGTTCGGCCTCTCGAGACTTGTTTTCTTTCAGCTCTGTATGACACGAGAAGGTCTCAATCCGATGGCCGAATCAAGCCCCTTCACTCGAGGCCACCAACCCCAGCTTAGTCTCCGGAACCACCTTGGCAACCAAGAGTTGGTTGGTTATCGGTGGAGGGCAGCTCATTGTCCTTTTGTTTTATTTAGGCGTTGTGTTATGTTCCTCCAAATGGGCAGTGCACCCATGGAGGAACAACCCGGGATCGAAGGGATCGCGAAGCTTCGCACCGTGCGAAGGAGGTCGCCGGCGTTGTCTCCTCTATGACAACTCGAGCACCTCGGGCAAGACTCTCCAGGGAACGTCTCAGGACTGAACCGGACCCTTGTCCAGCGAGGGGATCCCACCACCCACTCGCAAATGCCCCTCCGGGGAGCATGTGAATCAATGTGACCAGTGTCTGAGACATCATCTGCTTCGTAGCAGACCGTCAATCCAACTCACGCAGTTGACGGTGAGACATGGTCGTCGGTCTCTTCTACACGCCCGCAACCTACTGCTGTGAGCGCCTCTTTGCCAGCTTACTTTGTCAGCTTACTTTGTCAGCTCTTCCTCCTCACACATGATGCCCGCAGATGACCAGCCGACTCGTGAAGAGATCGAAGCAGCCCGAGTCGCTGCGATGACCGCCGGCAAGACTGACAACGGTGACAATGCTGAAGGATCCGCTAAGTGGAAGGACTCTGGTGCCCCTGCGTGTTCTTCCCAAACCATCACCGACCTATCGAGTGGGCTGGCAGCCTTCCTTCAAATGAGTCAAGACGGTACCAACAAACAGAACAAGTCCATCCCCAATCTTGAAGCCCTTCTCAGTGGCACTCCCTACCTTAGGGGTATGTGCCACGACCTCCATCCCGAAGACTCACTGGTCAAGGAGGTTCATTCGAGTTGTCTGAGCAGTGGTCATGCTGACAAGATCAGACACGTTCTGGCGCTCCCGATCAAGCGCTTCTTCCGGCCCAACGAGGATCCCGGTATGATGAGCAATGTCTTCAAAGCTCTATTGAGATGGTCTACTACCGTTGTTCTGATCGGAAACTGCAAGGCCAACTCTGACAGTGAGTGCGACACATTGCAGATGGGACCACTTCTCACACATCTGCTAAATTGTGCTCAGGCCACCTCAAGGAAGTCCTTCGGTCCTAATGGTCGAGCCTCGGGTCCTTATGGCGCCATCGAGTACCACAACCTCATCCAAGAGAGGGTTGTCGACCTTTTGAGGCAAGGAAAGTCCTTGCCCAGAGCAATGTTGAAGATGGCCAAATACCATGACGATCTCAGCATTCGTGCTAGTGAAGCGGCCGCTGAAGCCAGGAGTAAGTCGCAGAGTAGCTCCAGAAGCAACTTATCCGCTGAGACCAAACGCCGCGGTCAGAAGCAACACCGTAAGGGCGGAGACCGGCGTGAACCACCCAATAAGAAGCCTCGTGGCGGTGAGAAAGGTGCCAATCCTGAGGCCACGTCCTCGACCAAGGCTAAAGATCACAAGTGACGATAATCAGAGCGACCATTAATTCGGGTGTTGAAAGTCCTAGACTGCGATGGGACCATGATCTTCCCTCGCTTCTTCGTTCGCTTGGTTCTTTCCCTTTCTGCCGTTTCTGACCTGTCCCTGACTCTCAGTATGGTAGTATTTACGTGTCGTTGAGATAGCTTTGCGTTGTCTAGTCACGGCATCAAAGGCTAGATAGTGAACTCGAACTCACTTCATGGATGTGATTCAGAGAGGGTGAGCCGCGAGAGCGGAAAGCGCCTTCCAAGTTGCATCTTCTGGAGCAGAGTACGAAGATCACCGAATAAAACGATCTCGGAAGAAATCCCCGCCGTATCTCGGCAAAGCAACGTCACTCATCGAGTCATCAAATCGAACTCACCGAGTGAGAAAAGCCCCATCTCCCACAAGTGTGACCCAGCGAGAGTGTACTGCGAAAGCGGAGCGCTCTTCAAGTCTCACTTTGGGGAATGTCGCAGAATCACTTGATTAGTTCATCGCTCATGGTTCATCAGCAAGAGATCGACGTACTCGTTTCCTGTTTCAGCTTTATTTCACCCTCCCCAACGTGCCTATGACGGGGAAGCGATGTCGCAAGACAAGAGCTGACTACCGCCGCCGCCAGAGAGCTCGCAAGTCGGAGGCGGGTCCCATAGCGCTGGAGAAACTACGTGAACTGCGTCGAACACAAAACACTTCGGAGGGAGACCACACAGCTGACAGACTCTATTACACGAGCCTCAAGCGTGACGCCAAGCTTCTAGAAAACTTTCCCGTAACAGGAGACTCGATGGATCATCTCAAAGCTGCACTCAACCGCAAGCACCCTTTCGAGACGGGCATAACTCTACCGCTGTCTCTCGAAGCAGCTATTGAAACCCAACTCTCTTTGACTCCCGACGAGATCATCCGGCGTCGGAAGCTCACCATGGAAGCAATCAAGAAGCGAGCGGTAGCATTGGAGTCAGCAACTACTACTTCGCAGGCCTCCATGCACTCCGATGTCGCAAAGATCGCCGGCAACCTGAATTTGGACCTCCTGGAGGAACTCATAGACTTGACGGAGTATACAGACAGAGCTCTGGTCGAAGACCTCCGCAATGGCATGCCGGTAGTCGGTCACATTACGGTGTCACCCGGGGTATTCGCGCCCCCTCGCCCCCCGATGGACTCGGATGGCAAAGAAAGGGTCATCTCTCTCGATCAGTTGCACAGCAGAGCAAGATCCGCCCGAGCTGGTATCATCAACTCCATTTGCGAGGAAGGCTTCAAAGCGGAGGCTTGGGAAGGCACCCTTCAAGAAGTGGAGAAAGGACACTTGGAAGGTCCTTCACAGCTGGCCGCTATCGAATCGTCCTTCGAAAACCCGGTCATTGTTAGACGTGTTCCTGTCCACCAAAGTGATAAAACTCGCCTTTGCGATGATTATAAACGGAGCCACACAAATTTGGCTACGTCCTTTGGGCAGCGCGTGACCCTGCCCACCCACCAGACTCTGATCGGTGCATGGAGACGTCTGAGCAGGGCTGCCGACGGCTGCAATTTCCAGATCTTCAAGGGTGATCACGAGAATGCCTATCGGCAAGTACCGACTCATCCGGATCATGCTCAATATCAATTGATCTGTATAGCTGATCCTGACAACAAACCGGCCATATTCCGTCATCGAGCCGCATCTTTTGGGTCCAGCTCGAGCGTAACCTCATATTGTCGGGTATCCCAATGCTTGGTGCACCTCTTACGGGTCCTCTTCTGCTTGGCTGCTATGTCATTCATCGATGACTATTGGTCAGTAGAGCGGAGTGAAACATCACCCTCCGCTTTCGAATGCTGGATCTTCCTCAATGAAGTCATCGGCTTCCGCGAGAAAGTGACCAAACGGACTCCGCCCAGCAATGACATCGATCTGCTCGGCTTAGGAGTCAAGTTAGACAGAGAATCTCTCACCTTGAGCCTCCCAGAGGAGAAGCGAATCTCTCTCGAGACACTGATGAGGGAACTGTCGCAGTTAGCTGTTCCCAGCCCAGGTCGGATACGCAAGCTTTGCGGGAAGCTCACGTTTGCGTCTGCAACATCGGGAGACTTCTCATGGCGTGCTTCCATCAGACGGCTACACGCCCAACTTCGGGGAAGGAGGGACCCGAAAAAGTTAGCACTGCTAACTTAGCAGATGACCTTCAGCAGCTCAGCGAACTCCTCTCCGAGGCTCCCTTCAGCCGCGTCTTTCCAATGAAGCCTCCAATCGAGAACGCGCTCGTGATATACTCTGACGCCGAGGGAGCCAAGGGAAGACTCGGAGCGGTCTTGTGCTTCGGTTCAGAGACCGGGAAGAAGAACCGCTACTTCTCCGAGATTGCAGATAGCGGCATAGTCGGATCGTGGAAGCAGCGAGCTACGCAGATCGTGCCTCTTGAGTTATTAGCCGCCCTCGTTGCCATACGCACTTTCGCCTCATCGTTGAAAGGAAGAACTGCATGGCTATATGTGGACAGCGAGCCTGTAAAGCACGCACTCATCCGGGGTAGTTCGGGCCAAAATGATCTGAACGACATGGTCAAAGAATTTTGGCGCCTGGTTTCTCGAAAGGGCGTCAATCTATGGATATCCCGCGTCCCTTCGGCGCAAAACGTAGCCGATGGTCCATCCAGGCACGATTTCTCTTTGGTTCGAAGTTTCTCTCGGGTCCCATCAGTATGGCCCTCACTGCACAATTGAAAACTTCTGACCTAAGAACTGTTTCTTCCCTTGCATGACTTTGAGTTTAGCGTGATATAATAATCTCTGGCACACTCAACAACACCCGCGAGCAGTTTTCTTTTTCTGTCCCGGTTGAAGATTGCAAAGATGTCAATCAGCAACACCAGACCGCCGCCTCGTGGCAGATCCGGCAGCGCCTCGACTGAGGATCTAGCACGATCCCTCATCGAAATCCGCAATTTACCAGATTCACCACTGGCACCGATTCTACGAGGAGACACACGGCCCAGTCAGGTATGCACTGCTCTAAGGGCAGCCCACGCAAGGGGTGCGCCAGTTCTAGAGCTACTGCAACTAAGCGCAATGAGGACCCTCTCTCTGTCCGTCGGATCAACGACGATCCGCCAGTACCTCTCCGGCCTGAGAAGTTATACAACCTTCATCAACTGCTTATCCGAGATCTCAGGGAACACCATCGAGACTTTCCCCGTCGATTCGACGGTAATCGTTTCTTGGATCTCCACGTTCCGCAACGGTCGTACTGCAGCAAACTATGTCAGTCATCTTCGGAAGTGGGCTTTATTGCTTGGGAAAGACGCTTCCGAGCTCAACTCGCCATTGATCGCTACCGCTCTCAAGGGTCAACTCAGTGAACATCCAGGTGGGAATCGCAGAATGAGAGCCATCCAACTCACCTTACTCCGTCGGCTCATCCCCGAAAGCAAACCAAATCACAATGGGGATTCCCCACCGGATGATCCGGCGTCGTCAGCCTTCGCATTGGCCTATTGGTTTTTACTTCGTATCCCATCGGAGCTTCTGCCGTTGTCCAAGACGAACATAACAATAAATGTTGACCACTCTGTCGTCATTCGCCTCCAGAAGAGGAAGAACGTCAACAAACCAGTGACACTGATCCGTTTCTGTGTCTGCTCGACAATTGGAGCTAAGTTATGCCCACACACTCATGCCATGCGCCTCATGCACCGAAGCTCATCAGATAGATCTCTCCTGCCCAAGATGTCAGCTGAGGGATTGAGAGCGTTACTGAGACAACGCATGGTGAACCTGGGTCTCTCGGACCCGCAGCAGTTTGGGCTGCACTCCTTCCGTCGTGGACACGCAACGGATCTATCCGAACAGGAAGTCGCTCCATCAGTGCTCCTCAGGATGGGAGGATGGCGCTCCGCAGCATTCCAAGTCTACCTCAATCTTCCGGACATCCACGCTCGAGCCGCGTCGAGATTTGTTGTAGACGAATCCTCGGATGAAGAATGAACAGGTCGCCGCGACTTTCACGATGATGTCCTCAATCTGAGTGTCTCAAACTCAGCACCCACTCACGATGGAACATTATACCCGTTTCGAAGTCTCGCTTGAGTCTAGTTAACCACGATCGGGAGAGATCAGTCCATTCCTTGAGAATTTGAAGGAAATCTCTACGACTCGAGAGTCGAATGTCGAGACCCCCATTCTATCGTCCCGACAACACCAAGAAGTCCGAGACGCTAATCCGGTGTCATTGAGGGAGAGCTATTGAGGATCGCCAGCTGCAATGTCGGAATCAATCGAAAGATGGGCTTCCCACTCCAACAAAGGGGACATTTCTCCTCTCATGCCCTATCTTTCACTTGACAATGCTCCGGCTCACCGTCAGCCGATCATCAAGTCAGATATCCATATTCCAGTATCGTGCTTCCAGCCGCCACCACCACTGTGTGGAAGCTGTGGCCACCACGACCAACAGCCCATAAGGCTGCATCAGGCCAGCAGCCTCGGTTGGAAGCATGCAAGACGCTCCCAGATCATCACAGTCCTCTTTTCGTGAGCGTCACGGCCAATCATGAATATGCTTGTCGAGCCAGCCTCGACAATGCATCAGCATCGGCCGCATACCTACGGGATGTGACTGGCTCCTACAGCTGTGGTCTGGTGGACGAGAGACTGACTCTTGCACAAAGTCTCCGTCATGTCAGCCGAGCGAGTTCGGCTAGCACCGAACCACAGCTCAATGGGTATATTCGTTCGACAGACGATGTACTCGAATGGATAAGGGAGCTAGCCCTGAACCCATTCAGCCGTAACCTTCGCGGGTTCGACACTTCGTGCCGTCGACAAAAACTTGCTACGGTTGCGGTCTGTCCGCCTCTCTCTCACCCTTCGTCTGGACAGCCCGTGATCTCGTAGTGGATTTTGTGCGAGGTTGATAGTGGGCAAAATACAGCCGTAGGTCGTATTAAGCCCTATCTATCAACCGGTCAAAATCCATCGAGATCTGGCTCATCGGGGAACTACTTTTCCCCGATCCTCGTGGGACAACTAATTGTGCCACACGTTGATATCCTTCGCACGCCCAACGAAACGCTCGGATTCGCCTCAGTTATAACAAGTCCGAGGACGCCATTTGGCTAGTTCGGCCTCTCGAGACTTGTTTTCTTTCCCCATCCCAAACCCGCCCGGGACATTTCTCCTCTCATGCCCTATCTTTCACTTGACAATGCTCCGGCTCACCGTCAGCCAGCGATCATCAAGTCAGATATCCATATTCCAGTATCGTGCTTCCAGCCGCCACCACCACTGTGTGGAAGCTGTGGCCACCACGACCAACAGCCCATAAGGCTGCATCAGGCCAGCAGCCTCGGTTGGAAGCATGCAAGACGCTCCCAGATCATCACAGTCCTCTTTTCGTGAGCGTCACGGCCAGTCATGAATATGCTTGTCGAGCCAGCCTCGACAATGCATCAGCATCGGCCGCATACCTACGGGATGTGACTGGCTCCTACAGCTGTGGTCTGGTGGACGAGAGACTGACTCTTGCACAAAGTCTCCGTCATGTCAGCCGAGCGAGTTCGGCTAGCACCGAACCACAGCTCAATGGGTATATTCGTTCGACAGACGATGTACTCGAATGGATAAGGGAGCTAGCCCTGAACCCATTCAGCCGTAACCTTCGCGGGTTCGACACTTCGTGCCGTCGACAAAAACTTGCTACGGTTGCGGTCTGTCCGCCTCTCTCTCACCCTTCGTCTGGACAGCCCGTGATCTCGTAGTGGATTTTGAATGGCACGACGCGCCGAGATGAACATAACTTCTTATCAATGACTGGCTCAGCATCCCCTCGGTTCCTCCAGTCTCCGGCATCCAGCCATAGTTTAGGGTTAATAACGCTCGTGTTGAGCACGACGAGCTTAACAGCAAACACTTTCACTCGCCGCAAGCGTCAACGTCGGACGCCATGATCATCAGACGAGTCTGGCTAACTAAACACGGGGAATACTGTATTGACCGTCTTCTTTTCAAATATATTGGTTCGTACTAATTTGTCTGGCCCTGGCCCTCTTATCATGAGTGCTTTACAACTTCCTCAACGATTAACACCATACAAATACTTCAGAAACTCTCATCACAACTCATACACGACATAGTCCTGAACACGCTGACGATACTCCTGCAATCTCAGTGGTTCAATTATGTCATGCAAGAGGCCCTCGCCATCCATGATCTCCTCTAGGGCATTAGGACCATCTTCAGACTTCGGCAGTCTGAACCAAAAAAATACAATTTTTTCTTCGCAAAAGAGTTTACCTGTGATCAACTACGGTACCGTTGAGGTAATTATACGATCGTATTTTCTCACTGCGATCGCCGGAGCCCATATGTTGTTTCCGTATAATCCCTCGCTCCTTCGCGATTTTCTTTCCTTTTTCTTCCATAATTTTTTGCGACACTTGTTGCAATGCCAACGCCTTGTTTGATTTTAACGCGCGATAACAATCAGCGAAACCTTCAACTCCGCTTTCAATGTGGCGAATTCTCACAGCCTGGTGGGCCGCGTTAACACACTGTCCCCCAGGCCCCGAGGATTTCTTCGTGATCCACACTTTGTATTCATGTGGCTTCAACACTGGTATGAGATTGCTATTAGGATCCTCACGAGGGAGCACAACAACGCTACATGCTGAAGTCTGTGGGAGGCTGTCTGCTGGCCACGACGGTACCCGTTGTACCTATTGTGTCGAGTACACTTGAATAATCTCAGCTTGCTATATTTTGATCACAAATCTATAGAGAAGTGAAGCATTCAGTCACTGGAGCCCCTCGTTCATTTCGATGGTTGGGGAGTTGCAAACAGAACTACGGAGACTGCGAATTTCATCTCAACATGATGATGATGATGATCTTAGTTTGAGGATGTGACTCACTCGATGTATGCCCGCCTCAAACTTGAGATATCCAAAGATTCCTTTCTCGGGAGTTCGTTTCACGCCTGGCTTGAGGAAGAAATCGGCGATGATCTGTCGGTATCCCGATTGCTGAGAACAATAATAATAGAAATAATAACAACATCCACAACAACAACAACATATGAAACAACAACACATAAAACAACAATAACAACATATACAACAACAAAACATACAAAACCAGCTTGCGGAGACAAGCTTCCGGGCGACCTCGAAGCGAGTACATCAATTCAGATCATCAATCCACAAGCATCCAGGTGATAAACGATTGATACTTATGATTATCACGCATGTCAAAAGATATTATCGTGCTTCCCATTCTTCTCATCACATGAATTCAACAACAAAAAAACTATAGACAGTAATACTGTCACAGTATGTTCGACTTCGATAACCCAAAACTTCGCTAATTCGACGACTAGGGATCCGAACTCTCGAACATTTCGACGCCCCATGAGTAGGGAATATATTAATAAGTGTTTGAAAAAATCAATTAGAAATATTAATCCTGAAATTAATATTCAATGTATTATCATTATCTATCAAGAACTGTTACAGAGTTAGGTGGTAGCTCAACATCGTCAATCGAGACTTACCCAACCTTGTTCCATCACTTTCACTTCCGGCGCGGCCCATCCCATGATGCCAGCAAAACGCTCGAGCATATCAAAAATATCCTTACACCATTTGCCGGCTTCTACTCCGCCGACTCCTAAGAAAAGAAACTTATTCGTATACATTCCGAGACGAATGATTCACCTGGTCTGATTTCAACAGTGCAATCACTGGCGTCCTTGACGTACGCGTGCCAAGTCGCACAATCAATTCCTTCGTTGCTCATTCGAGTATGCAGATGGTCAAAGAGTCGATTCTCTATTTCAATTATCTTCTCAAGTTGGGAATCTACTTCTGCGTTGAACATACTCTTCATCCTGAAAAAGTGACCCCAGGATATAATGACAATGGGAAGAATATTATTAATGTTATGACATTTACATGGGGAACTGATTGAAGAATGTGGAAAGTTCAAAATAAGTTCCCTCGGGGAGATTGGATATTTCCTGTATACAAGCACCCACGATATATCATTTCTCTCCAGTTTAGCGGACTCCTGCTCCAGCTTTGCGATTTCATCACTAACACTGAGCATCTCGTCCACCATGCTGAAATATGGTGCCAATTCTGGTCGGTTCCTGAACCAACAGCTGGCAGTATGGAGCAACACGCACGTAGTGAACTACATACGATATGAAAATTCTGAGAAAAACCTCGTTGGTTTCCGAACATTTCTACTCTAATTCGTATATAAACGCCCGAGCTCAGCTGAGGAAAGCGAATATACAGCGTGAACCAGATAGTTATGCATATCTAGATTTCCGAGATACCTTTGTCAACTAATGACTACGGAACGCTTCTATTAAGTTTTCAATAGATTCACACTGTTAGCATATTGATATTACTCAAAGTTGACTTTAAAAGTATCAGAAATTAGAGATGTTGGAATATTGGTTCGCATAACGATTTAGTTCATACTGTATACTCCAATACTGGCAACAGGGCGACCAACGCCCCCGACTCATCGCGACGTTTCTTCGATGGTACGGCAAATTTCATATACTTGAGTTTTTGACCATTGAAAACGTTACAATGCAGCAGAAGCTCACCCCGCATTTCGAATTTCCATCAACTTATTCAAAACTGGTTTCAACATCCCATCGGGCGCATTGGCGAAATATGCAGCCGGCAGAGGCTCGGGTGTAGTCTTCAACGTTCTTGTCGTGCGAAAGGCCCAACATGATCTACTGAATGATGGTGAATGTAGGGACCGATGGGGAGGAGCCACTGCTGCTAGTACTGACATGGAATGCTGAGAGACATCCGAAAGGAGGCACAACTGTCAAAGGGCTGAGCTAAGAATCGAACTCGGAACCTCTCACACTCACAGCCAGAATCATACCACTAGACCGCACAACCAGCGAAAAACTGTACAAACATTGTGCCCGTAGTGGAACGATATCAAACCCTTCTTCCCAAACATCATGGCCATCTTGGACATGATGGTCAAACACAAACCGTAGAAAAGAACTGTGAATCTCACATGCATCTGAACAACTCGGCAATCATCACTATGGGTATGCAATACTCGCCTTGGTGGGAGTACCACAAGCCTAAGCCAACCCAAGGTCGCCGTCTACATTCAACCATAGTGATGCCACGTGAATCCTCGGGGATCTCGGGCGGGTCACTATCAGCCAGGCTTGCTCTCTCAACTGTTATAGTCAATTCCATCAGGGATGGGAAGGATGGGTCATTCTTCCCATTCCTGGCAATTTCCGGGAATACACTGGAAAAAAGGATGCATTCTACCCTGCTCTGGGGGGGCCGACCGAAAATTTTCGCGGCCTTTCCAACAGCTCTGTTCCCTACTGGGGGACAGAGCTGCTGGAAAGGAGAGTGAAGACTCGGTGATTGAGCGTGGCACGCTATAGCCTTCCACCTCCACTCAACTCAATACGTATTGCTAAGGCTTATGAGCCGACGCCCAGCACCACGCCATCAGGAACAGGTAAGCATGTCCCCGGCTAGCTCGATGCGTTTCGTTTAATCGTTTCGGCGCCCAAGGCAAAATCTTGTGTTCTTGTTTGATCTGGATTTTCTCAAATTGCCAATGACAATTGAAGCACAGGGTCTCCTATACTTTCTATTCATGGTGAATGCAGTAGGTCTTTATTGTTGAGGCTTCTTCGAGTGGAAAGATCAGATCTGGCATATGACGCCCTCATTGCTGTCTTTAACTGTCCTTTATTTGGATATCCTTCATTTGTGAGAGCTGATAGGGGAATATCTACTGCGTTGAAGCTCCGTCTTCGTGAGGTTGGTGTCGTACTTGTTCAGAACAAGTTGTTCTTACATCAGGGCATAGGCCAACGGCCAATGCTTTTGTAGAACGACTTCATAGTACGATTCGACTACGCCTATCGGTCATTTCAACTGTCGAGCCCCTGACTGCGCGGCTCAGTAAGTCTGTCGAGTCTGTTCATAATGGTTCTCCGCACACCATCTTTAGTATTCATCAGAAGGAGTGTGCGGAGTAGGTTGGAGCTGCCTGTAACTGTACCTCAAGCTTATGTACCGGACGAGGTGCCAGTATTTAGCTACTCATCCGGTGGTGAGTAGCTCATCATACTCATAATACTTAGATTTGAGCTTGGTGGTGATCCTAGACAGGTTTCTTTTGATAGGGCCGGTTACAGTCTTGAGTGGTGGCATGATCTCATGAGTTTCGTGTTCGGCTTCATTTTTCGAACAGGCGGCGGGGATGTTGCAGGTGTTAAAATGTACAGCACGATATACTAGAAGCTGAAAATGGTATTCTTAGTATTGTTTATAGATGGGCAGAATTACGTTACGGACCGTTACGGCTAACTTTTGCGGTTACGCTTCAAGCCCCGTACCGCAAAATTACGGCGCCGTAACGGGTTTTACGGAGATGCAGAGGACGAAACGAGGATTGATTATTCAAGTCGCCTGAATTTATTCCATGTGAATTCGAATCCGTAGATGAGGCCGGCCTGGCATTTCCGGGCCAGCCTGCGAGTAAGACGGACGGAATTTGCAAAGGAGACGAGCGGTAAATGCGGAACCAATTGTTACTCTCTCAGCGGTTCGGTTGAATCCGAGTTACGAGAAATGAGTTTAACAACTATTTGAGCTATGGAGGAGTGCATTAGAGCAAATCTTTCCGCCACAATTCTGAAAAGCAGTTCATCACCAACCGGAAGGTCGTAAGGCCTTTCCGTAACCGTAAACTGCTTATGTTACGCACGCCGTAACGTAAACCGTAAAAAACGTCACGCTGTCCATCAATAGTATTGTATATTGTACTTGCGCTGTCTCACTATAAGCTATGCGTTCTACACAGTTGCAAGCATATGCAAAGGATCTCCGCGCCTTTGCTAGCCTTCGCGTTGAAGTAACTGAGGCACATAACACATAGAACCATCCTTCTCTTGCAGAGGTCTTTGACACCCATGAACTTGATAAGGTTCAGGAATATCTCATTGACCGTGTTGTAGGCCATTCATCATGCCTGGCGCAGGGCTAGGCACCAGAAGTTGGATGCCTGCATTCGGCACCTGTCCTAATGAAGTAGTACCTTGTATTCGGAACCTTGAGGAGGGCAGATAACCGGTTGGTAATATATCTGTCCGTAGGGTCCAACCTGGGGTACCGAATACATACTCATAGGCTGGCCTTGCAGAAGAAATTGGTTAGGAGAAGCGCCGCTTCTGGAGCGGGAACTTGTTGAGGACCGAAGAGGTAGGCTGTTGGGAGTTGTTGAAAACCACTCAACTGTACTTGAGTAGCTTGAAAAAAACTGTGAAGATTAGGAGGTTGCGCATCACAAAGAGCATCACCATTCTTGCCTTCAACCAGACGTTCACGACTAGGCTTTTCTTCTGGCTCAAGTTCAAGTAGTAATGGGTTAAGCTCTGGCGTAGGTAGGCTCGCCCTCCGTTGGCTTCGCCTAACCCGGAAGTTTGTCTGCCCGGGTTGAGGAGCAGTGAAAACGGGCCCCTTGTAATTGACATCACCAGGAGAGAGAGCTCCACAGGTTGTAGGCTACAGCTGACGATGGAGTGATACGAAGCCCATCTTGTTGTACCTTAACCCTAGCTTGTACGCCATTAGTGCTCCCATCAGCATGAGGATTACTCAGAGAACCATGCACAGGGGGTAAACCGGCTATACGCCTTGATTGCCTTGGGGAGGAAGTTGTCATAGGAACCATGTCCAACAAGTCTTTCTCGGATGATTATACTATTGCTAAAGGATACCCAACTTGGGTAACCCAAGTAACAACACTAACCAGTCGAACCTTATGAAAACCTACTGTAATATGTCGATAGCATTATATCATCCTTCGCTGTTTGGAGGTCAACTAGATGATTAAGGATATACTTTTACGGTTAGTGTGCACCGTGAGTGCAGCGTTTACTCTGCGGCGTAGAGATGAAATTAGTTAGGCTCGAGAGCAATGGCAAGAACGCCACAGGTCATAAGACCGATGATGTGAATGGTACGAGCTGTGTCAGACTGTGGGATTAACGGGAGCCCCTCGTTGACTAACACTACTCGGAAGTGTCATTTGGACTCGACAGAAGAGCTGCCCATAATCATGATCTCTTATACAAACTTGATCATCACCCTAAGAACTTGAATCGTCGTGAAAAAGGGCCACCCGGCCATAGCGAGATCGATCTGATGAGCATGACTCATGCTCATGCTGCATGAGTACGCATGCACAAGCACACATGCGCAACGAAAAGGGAGTCGCTCTACAGTGGAGCTGGCAAACGTGGTGTAGTCTGCTGTAATCGACCATCCTTTACTCTACACAGACGAAATATCGAAATAAAGCACGAAATACGTTACAAAGCAGATCCTCATATTTGAAAGGCTCCCCTAGCGGATTCGCTCGGATCCTTCTTGACATAAGTCGGGCAGGATCCCATATCGGGGAACTGCGGGTTTTTTCTCAACTCCGTCCAGCTCTTGATGCTGACAATCTCCTCATATATTGCTGCCCTTTCCGCTGAATTACGTGCCCACATATTCAAATGCTTGTGAGGTGGAATAATATAGAACTGCCTTGGCAAAGACTCAGGCCCAAGCTGAGCAGTGAGGCCCCCATTCCACGTATACTTCACCCGAGCGCTGTTCGGGAACGGTACGGGCTTGTTGACCCAGCTGGTCTCGTATCGTCTCGACCACTCCGACTGGCCTAAAGTTGCCCAATGACCAAGATGGCTAGCGATGTTGATCAAGGGAATTGCTTCGTCATATTCATACTCATCACCACCGCCAAAAGAAGCGACGTCCATGGGCTGATCGGCCAAAGCACCGAAGGTAAATGCCGTTGCGATACCCGATAGCTGAAGAGTCTGCGTAAACATGGAGCACGCAGAGCCGCAGTTACCATCGGTGACGAAGGCAACTTCCGACCAGTAGTTCTTGTCGTAGTCGGGGCCAGCAATCTGTCTCATCCCATTGAGATAGAGAGGGCAGAGTTCCCAAATAGCTTCAGCTGAGTAGTTAGACTCCTTCCCCCACGTACGACTCCTGTATTCGGTGAACTGACTCAGTGGCGGTTCGAAGCGTTTACCCGTCAGCGGTGACACAAGCCAGCTGTTGTCGAACAAGAACCAACCGTATTTTGGTGCTAGCTCAGCTCCCAACGGCTGAGAGGGATCGAGGAACTGCCTTTCCTTGAGGAATCGTTTGAAAGCTTCAGCTCGCTGGGGAGCGCTTGGTAGAGACAATATTGAAGACTCGTGCGAATTCAACCACGGCTTCTGTTGGTTCACCATTAGTTCACTTTCGGGCGTATCGCTGTCAGAAAGTAATGAATCGGCATAGCTGAGGAGCTCGTAGAGCTGTTCGAAACGTCCGTGTATGAAAACCGGGTCTCCCACTATTTCGGGATAGGAGCTGAAGAAACCGTCGATGACCTCATCATAGTTGACACCAAAGGAAGATACCCAAAGTTGCCAGTTGTCCGTCATATGGCGAACTATAGGGAAGCAGATATCCTTGGCTTCCGCGAAGTACCATTGAAGTGCGAAAGCAGAGAGAATGAACCCACCCCCATTCGAGGAGAGGTCGAATAGTAGTCGGGTGACGTTGTGCTGCTTCGCGAAGTCCTGCACCTCCGGAAATTCCCCATAGAGCAGAGCTGACAAAGAGCTCGAACCATCGTCTGGCTCGAAATTCGGTACATACACAACGACAGCGTCACCAACAAGGGCATACTCATAACCTATACCTTGCACGAAGGTATCCTCCCCGGTACCCTGACCTCCGTCCGCACGGAAGAGATCATCATCCCACCGACCGCGGGCTTCGGAGGCGAAGATGCTGTCGAGTCCTGCGGTGAGGCTGGCGTCTCGTGAATTCTCGGGCATAAGGTGCCACAATGAATCACATTTCGAATAGAGCTCTGTCTCGAGCTTGACTGTTTCCTCGAAGAACGGATTCGTGTTAGCCCGAGCGTTGAGGAAGGGCAGATTGACGGCGTCCTGTTTGATGCCTTTGGAAAAGTCGGTGAGTCTACCCAGCCAGTGGATCGTCTCAACGGAACCGTCAGAAAAGGTCACGTTCAACGGCCCAGTGGGCGGCGGTTCCGTACGGGCGTACCGGTCGACGTAGGGCCGCACAAAGAAGCGGTTGTTGAGCCTCTGCAGAGAACCCTGATAAATTCCAACATACGGACCATCATCAGCCACCATATTTTGCATCCACTGTAGAACGGGCGTACCGTCGACCTGTGTTATTATATCGCCCTCCTTGTGTGAAGTCGCCGGCCCACCGTAGAGTTGTGGATAGTAGTCGGGGAGGTCAGGAAAGCCGAGGGTTACGACCTGCATCCCGTCCTGCATTCGTGAATCGAAGCGTATGGGCAGCACATAGTAGAAGTCGGTGAAGGGAGCCTCGTATCTTGTGTGAGCATCGTTCAGTCTGTTCAACTCTCGTTGAAGAGGCAGATGGAAAGTCGTCGCCGGGATACTTTCTCCGAGGAAGCTCTTCTGCTCTGAATAGTTTAGTCCTTTTAGAATACGAGAATACTCCTCAATTCTCTTATCAAAAAAAGATTTGATGTCGACGTCGAGATCATGGAGAAGGAACCCGCAGGTGTTGCTTTGGGCGGAGTTTTTCAGCCCGTTGGCAATGTCCGTGAAGGCGTAGGTCTCTGATAAGCCGTACTTCAGATTGTGAAGAGTGAACAAGGCATCGAAGTTGGTGATGGTCAGGGTCTCGAGGCACTCGTTCACATCTTCCGCTCTTCCCCACACATAGTTAGCCATTGGGTCACCGGGAAGATCCTGGAGAATAGTTCGCCCTGCACTTGGGTGTAGAGCAGCGCAGTCATCAGCAAGGGATGGACCACAGGGGAGAGGAGGTTCACTCCCGTAACACACTCGGCCTTCACCAACCTTGTAGGGCATACAATAGGACTCGCGTTGCAGAGCATCTCTACAAAACTGATCCCAATCAGGAGAGCTTGGTTGGCCCGCAACCAGTAGGTTGAGAGCGGCATGGGCCAGGAGTAAACGATGCACCATTGAGAAAATTTGACAGATGTCTCCTCCTTACGGTGGCAATGGACTGCTGAAAAGAAACTGTTCCCAAGTTATATTTCGTCGAAACACTAGATCCCGAATCGCCAGACGCTCCGAGAAAACGTTTGATTTATTTTCAGGAAGTCGAGCTTTCTCAGCTCATCGGGAAACGTAAAATTCCCTTGGTATCCGTGGTGGGGGCGCGTCACGCGGCGCGTCACGTGACGCGCGTCACGTGGCATAACACGGCTAATCTAAGCAACTGGCAGTAATCTATGCAATCCATGCTAATCTGAGCTAGTACTACAAATCCGAGCAATGGCTTCAATTCTATGCAAATTGGCTATGCCATGCAACCTGGTTTTTGCGAGCCCAAATTTAGATGTTATCGACAAAAAAAGTGAAATCGCAGTGCGGATATACGATAAGACCATAGTTGCTAGTCACAGTGTGACTAGCACACCATTTCACACTGCACACTGTCACAGTGTGTTACACTGTGACTGTCACACTAGTCACCAACTCGATAAGTAGTTTAGCATGAAACATTTAGTGAAGAAGTCATTACAAGTGTCGACGACACTGTGTCGTACATCATGGCATTTAAATCTCGGCTTGCCTTTGTTTTTTTCTTCATGGGGAAGTCTTCAGCCCGCTTGTGAGTCATATCGTTATCCTTTCGCGCCGCCCAGCCAAAATGAATATCCCGTAGAATCCCAAAAAAATAGAACGTTAGATGAGTCAGAGACGAACAGCAGTTGGCTCGAAGGGGGAAATCTTACTTTGCGTCGTTTAGAGACACCACTACCATCATCACCAGGCGAGAGATCAATGTGTGACCGTGAAGATCGGAAGGCGGGCCTATAAGCGGTAAAGGTTCCTATTCTACATCCAAAGAATGATATGCGAGGTCGAATGATAGAAAAATCATGCTTACACTGTTATCCTGAGATCACTGGTCGCATTTGTACTCTGAGAGGCTTGCAAAGATGGACTGAAATATAAAGTTCATCACGTCCGCCCGGCATTATCAGCAATAATGACTGAGACCTACATCTACTCGACACTACGCGTGGCATTCTTGCGACCGGGGACTCCCTCGGATGCACTCGGTATGCCAATGGCGTTCCCGAGGCAGACAGTGGACGGAACAGAATCAGTAGATAATCCATCTAGATTGCGGGACTAACACGGAGCTAGTCAAAAAAATATACTCATCGTGATTCACTACATCGTTAGTGTTATTTTGCCCCTGGCTTCGTCGGTGCTGCACCGACGGTGCATCATTCCAGAGTTCAACTTCTTAGTTTTCTCCAACGCAATATCCTAAGGCACAAGATGGACGTCCCTATGGATCACAGATCGTTAGACCTACACTACTGTCATCCAGATCCTCCATTATCGCACTTGTTGCACTGTCTGAATGTCTGAAATATGACAAGTAAAAGCCGGTAGAATCATTACTATCATTTTTTTATCTACAGAACGGGGCGAGGTCTACCGAGAGTCACATCCGCGAGGCAAACCATACTCCATAATATTCAGTACGGAGAATGATGTATGCAAAAGAATTCAGGAAAATATAGCAGAAATTCCGATCTTGGAATTCGAACCGAGAATATCTTCTTTGTTGCAGGAGAGGACCCCAATTCGTCACAATCGGTGGTTGATTCGACAATACTGTACAAATTATAAAGTAGCGGAACCGAACACAGGAATCGCTTGGCCATATATGACCTCCGTCACTCTATGTCATACAGTCTATGATGCAAGTCTAGTAAGATATTATCTCAGAGATAGTTACATGATCGACACCTTACATGGATGTTCTTGGCCTTGTAAGGAATTGGGAGCCAACGTTTTCCGAGCCTCCACTCCCTACCGTACGGTTCGACATGATAGAGCCAGGAAACCCCGAGCCCCTCGTATCATGGACCTGAAAGAGGTCTGTCCAACCAATTACCCGCATAGTGAACCTGCCCAGCGATTTGTATTACGTTTGGATTATCATACTGGGATATCTGAGTTTGCAATGCAGTAATATTCTCATATGCCTCAGCCTGAAAGTGACCCAGTTGTGAAGCTATTCTTCAAGTTAGCTGCGACTCTCCCATACACTACTCAGACTTTCCCACCCTTGAGTCGGTAACTCGACTCACCCACCCTTGGCTGCAAACCGGAACATTGAACTACGATGAGTAACCTACAGACCTCAGAAAGTAGCCAAAGTAGTGACGTA
>NW_003215694.1:24283-39273 GCF_000006405.1 Perkinsus marinus ATCC 50983
ATATCATCATTTTTTTCTCCGCCTCCGCCCTTGTCGAAAGTCAGGTCGCTCCTTGTCAGTTGAAGCCGCACAGCGTCTGGTCCGCGGTTGTTACAGATATCAGAGATAGGGCGCGCCTATATGCGGACATTAGCGATCATTACGAGTTAGCTATTGTCTCATGGTTTCCCCCCCTAGGAGAATCCCCCATATATCGGTGCATACCGATCTGTCCTGTTCGTCAATTGCGGACTGGCCCTTCTATTGTTAGTCTTCTACCACTCCCTCAACAGCGGTATTTGAGTTGTAAAAGTTGGCTACGATGATACTACATCGCATAGACAATGCGAACATTGCTCTCCGATAGATGTAACAGTTTAACATTCACAGTCTTCATTCAGGAAAGCGCAACTCTGAGTCGGCATGGGTATAAGTGCCCGAGGTGATTGCTAACAATACTCTAACACACAATAACAAAGGACATGATTTGCGCCAAGCGCCCAATGGAAAAGTTCCCGATTCAGAAGAAGTAGAAGTATGACAGGACTTCAATAGGAAAGGATATAATAGTCGCTTCAAGTTAGCTGCGACTCTCCCATACACTACTCAGACTTTCCCACCCTTGAGTCGGTAACTCGACTCACCCACCCTTGGCTGCAAACCGGAACATTGAACTACGATGAGTAACCTACAGACCTCAGAAAGTAGCCAAAGTAGTGACGTACAGAGAGAGATCTAACCGAGTAGTTCAATGATACCTGCCCAAACCACCAACCCGGTTAGCTCAGCCAAGGGTGGACATCGCCTTGCATAGACTCAACTATCCAATCCTTCTCCACATTCGAAATAGCCGGCGTGTCCGTCTGGTGCTCTCGTCGTCCGATCACGTCTCCGGCCGTCCCTGCGGCTCCCGACGACTTAGCGGGTTCAGCTCCCTGTGAATCCACCACAGTCGCAGAATAGCCCAGACTATCGGCTATGTAGGCCTCCCGGGCGTACCGATTGATACAATCACTGCGCCATCGACCAAACTTCTTCACTTTGTTCCGCTCGATTCCCGCCCTGAGTAGCCACTGGCACCCGCCGGCTCTCATGCTATGTAGAGAGTAACCTATCCATCCTTGTATCCCGGCTTTTGCTAGGTCCTCCTTCAATAGCCTTCGAAACTCCTTCTGAGTCCACCTGCAGCTCTTACTATTTGTACACAGTAGATGGTCTGGTGCGGCCCCTTGTTGAGTTCTTGACTGGAGTAGGTATGCCGCGGCACGCACGGGACATATCAACCCAACGTCATCCCCCTCCTGGGTACAGATAGCACCTAGCTGCCTCTTCTCGCCACATAACCGCTGGTCAGTCTTCGAGCCTTCGATTATGATAGACACGCTAGTATTCCCTTGTCCGATCGACACATGGCTCACTTTCAGACTCAGGAGCTCGTCTCCGCGCAGAAGAAACCATGACCCCAGGACGTAGCTCGCTGCTCGCTGCTTGGCGAAAAAACCGGAGGCCGATTTGCATAAACTCATCAACACCCCTAGAGTCAATGGCTCGGCCTGCTTGGGTCCTCCAATATAGCGCTCGCAGGCGGTCTTAATCCTCCGCGCATATGCACGCTGACAACTCGATAGTTTATAACCCAATAACTCGTTGAAGGCGATAGCCGTCGACAAATAGTCAGCCGCCGATCTGTAGTTGGCCTCCCGCAACGCTGCTGTTATTCTTTCCATTTTCTTCTCATCTAGAGGAAACGGCTCAAAGCCCATCTTCCCGCTCATCTCCTCCCACAACTTTAGTCTAGATCGGTATGTGGCCTTAGTACTCTCGGCTAGCATTGCTTTGCGCATAGTAGAAACGGCCCGCTCTAGCTCACTCACGTTAGCCGGCTCCGAAAGGTAGTGGGCTCGCTTCCACGAACCTCGCTTGCGCATCTGGGATGGGAAGAGCATGAGGAGATAGGAGAAGCAACCCTACTGAGGGACTAAGACATGAGCCACCGCAGGAGTAAACGCCGTAACTGACCTGCTCACGCCCAAACGGCCCCGACAGGCCCACATCAGTGGAGGCGATCCTGCTCGCACTGTGGTCAACGCGCCGTAGCACAGAGTGCTACACTAGGCGAAGCCTTGGCAACCCGCCGATCGGCTGTGTCACTCAACAGCGTTGACCCATCCGAGGGAGGGCCACCCGCCACTCCCGTTAGGTAACACTCGTTTCACGCAAGGCCACCCGCCTTGAAATGAAGGAAAAAAAGTTATTCACGCTCATCCCGAGCATCCAATGATGGCTGCTGACTACAACCCGTAGTACACCGCAGCGACTAGACGTCTAACCATCGAACTCCGATGAGACGAACAACCAAGAGAGGGGGCAAAAAACAAGGAAGAAAGAGAATAGAGGACGACACAAGGAGTGGAAGTACAGCGCTCCGTGCAGGTAGACCATCCAATGGATGGCATCCCTATGCCCGAAACACGAAGACTAAGACACCCGCTCTACACAGGGGTGGACATCCAACTTCCAGAACCTTGCATCACGAGGAGGACATACACTCTCGATCACCGAGCTCAGCTCAGCAGGACGAGGAAAGGAATAGCCGGGCTTGGGAAGACGGCTCAGGTAATCCGCCAGTCCATTCTTGTCACCCGAAATATGTGAGTATGACATCTCCAGAACTCTCATATCGCACGCACACTCTCAGGCAAGTTCCGCCATTACCATGTTCATATTAGGGGACCTTGACCGTAACTTCAGCGCTGCACCGATCGCTGAGCGGGAGTCACTGCGGCACCGAAAGTAGGCGGCCGGTGGTAACCATCTTCGCCATAGCCTGACGGCCACCAGTAAGGCCAGAGCCTCCCACAGACTCTGGAATCTATGGTCGCCGACCTTGGCCTGGAATCTCGTTGTTTCTAGCTCTGAGATACTATCCGAGAAGAAGGCGATGATCCGGTCAAGTCCAAAGCGGTCGCTGAGAGATAAATAGCCACCTAGACCCCACGGCGACGCATCGACGGTGATAACCATGGATACACATCGGCGCTTAGGGACAAATTCCCTCCCGAATAGACGAGAAGGATTCGACCCGGCAGCTGTTGTGGCCGAGGTCAACATAGTATTGAACCAGAGCAACGAACGGCGAATACCGGCAATGAGGATCCACTGTGAGCCTTCCTCGCTTTTCCCGGGGAAAAGCGAGGAGGAAAATTTCCCCCCTAGGGCCTTCCACATGGGTGCCAAGAGGGCATGAACCCATGGGATTACCCCACCGGACCAGCATAGCTTTCCACACAGTCTACGGAGCAGCTTTGAACTGACCGCTCTCCTGAATCCCAGAATTTGAGAAGTAAGCTTCGCCATAGCCTCCAGC
Organism: Perkinsus marinus ATCC 50983; assembly: GCF_000006405.1. Taxonomy (NCBI): domain Eukaryota; phylum Perkinsozoa; order Perkinsida; family Perkinsidae; genus Perkinsus; species Perkinsus marinus. The sequence continues at coordinate 27,630 of NW_003215694.1, forward strand.
TTCTCCAAAGGAATAGATACGCGGAGACTCCCGTTCGCCACGGCAAACTGAAATCCAATCCAAGTCACGGCGGAGCCACGCTGAAATTTGTGGAAGCTGAAAGGGAATCCTATAGCCATCCATAGCAGAATCGGGAGAGCGATGAGCCTCGTTCTGATCCGAGATGACCGACCACGAACCGTAATATGGGGATCGTCCACGAAGCAGCTAATCCTGCCCTCGGAAGGGGTATAGAGGAGCTGTGCCCATCTACATGCACAGCTCGAGATTCTCGAGCCGAGAAACGGCACCATACCAGGGGACTACTTCGGACACCGAACATGAGCACATGAAAGAGGATCCAACGCCCCTGGAAGTAGCATACTTGAAATCGCTGCTCCATACTCTGGACTGGGATGAGCTTGAAGGCGTTCTGAAAGTCAGCGGCCAAGAACTCGATTTCGGACCAACAATCGCTGGCTCCTCTTGCTGGTTCCATGAGCTCGTGGATATTCTGCACAACGTCGGAGACTCTAGGGAGAACAATCTTTTCACGACAGTGGACCACCTCATTCAGGCTGTTGGCCTTGGCATCACAGATCAATCGATATTTGGGGGGGTCTGTGTTAGGTTTTGTTGCTAGCGCAATCTTAGTGACTATCACATCCCTGCTGCCAACAGCCACGGCTAGGTCGTCGAAGGAGTCGTAGAACGTGCAGAAGCCTGCCTTCCTCTCCTCGTCTAGTAGGGCCCAGGTGTTGGTTGGATCGGACTCAGCCGAAGAGTAATTGACGTAGGCTCCGTCGGCAGACCCAATAAACCATCCTAGCCATTCTCTTGATTCGTCACCAGTAGCCGTCACCGGCAGATCCGTCGTCGCCACGGTTGACGTCGAAAACCAGCCACCAGGCCGTATCTCGGCCGAGACACCAATAGGAGCGCCTTCGATTAGCCACCCGCTGAGGGATGTATCCCAATCGCCCGACATATCGGTTAGGGCTTTCCACAGCCCAGGCCTCAGCGGGGTATTAGGGTTCACAATGTCTTTAGCAGAGACAGATCCGCCACCTAGTCGAATGATTGCATCGCGAGCCTCCTCAACCATGCTCTCAGGGAACTCACAAAATATGCCCCCCTTCCCCAGAGCCTTCTCGACTGTATCGATATTACGATCAAGATCGACTCGAACTCCTTGCGCAGCTGCTGCATCCGAATGCGTCCCTCTGGCCGGTACTTAGTGGCATCATACGCCCGACGAAGGCCGCTGGCCGTCTCGAGAATTGTGGTGAACTCATTGTTACTAGTCAGCGCCGGCAGATGGAATTTGTTTGCCGCTGGAGCGTCATCCGTACAATGAAATAGAAAACCACTCTCGATAGCCGTAGACCTTGGTAGTGCAGTAGACGCAGACAGAACAGGGCTGGCAGTCGAGTTTCAGGCTCTTCTCGGAGGTGCTGGAGAAGGCGAATCCTTTTGTGCCCGAACTTCTGATTTTGGCCTTACCACTGCTTTCGAAGCATTAATCCTGGGGCAGCGGTTGCGTCCCCGTGGGAGGTCATGTTGAGACCGACAGCCTTGACATAGATGGAGGCGACCGTCTTTGCACTTATCGTCAGAATGTCTCCCATCTTGATATGCGAAGCAGAATTGCTGGCTTACGTCCTTTGATGGCCTTTGTCTCGGAGTAGAGCTCCCATCCAATCTCTTCGAGGGGCCGCCCGGACTCGCAAAATGTAACCGCATTACTGCATGATCGACGTGAAGTCTCCAGAAGGCGGAGTCGTCGGCCGCCTTGACGAAGCATGCACCCCAGGAGATGCCCTTGTTCTTCTCCTTATACACCGCAATGTGAGAGCTGCGCATAAGCTCGTCCGCATGGTAGATCACACTCCAGTGATCCTTGAAGGTGTCAGCGAGGCTCTCTATCACAAACTTATAGCGCTCAAAGTCAGCGAAGCTCCCCTGGTCCAAAATAACCATAGCATGTCTAAAGATAACAAAGCTCTCCCGCCATTGAGAGAGGGAGGGTGTCTTAATTGACGGCACCTTCGTCAGAAAACCGTCATCGATCGTCCAGCGACGGACCTTCTCTTCACGCAGTCTCTTCCTCTGACCTGGGGTCCATATGCAGAAGTCAGTATATGGCGTATCGCCCTCCGCGAGACGAGATTGAAGAGCTGAGAGCTGTTCTCTCGTAGGGGTCTGGTCAACCGGAACTTCGCCATACAGCTCCTTGAATCGGGTGAGCCGTCCGCTGAAATCCTGCACTGGTAGGAGGGTGAATGTTCCGTCATCAATACTGTCAACGTGGGAGCTCAACTTCAGACGCTTGACCCCTTGCCCGGTTGTGCTTGAGCAATGTGCACCCTGGTCAGCATTCGAGCTTGTGGAGCCTACCGCCGGGCTGGTGGTTTTCATGGCTAGAGCCAGACCGCACTGCTCGCGACAAAGATCATACAGCAAACCGATTCGACCTTTTTGGACGGCGTCGCCAATGGTATCCATTGTTTTCACAACATCTTTCGCACTCACGATTCGTGAGTGCCTTCGTGAGTCACGAAGGCCAAGTCGGACACAAATTTTATAGAGTCTCTCTTGCCGCCGAGCTTCACGCAGACCTCTCCCCAGATGTCGTCGTTCACCTCCGTTTTCAACCGCAGCTCATCTATCCCTATTCTGGATACCTCTAGATGAGATAACAGGGAGGGCGGGGAACTCGGGGCCGACATAGATATTAAAAAAAGTGGGGATTGTACCCAGAGAACGACTGCATGACACTGTCAGTATCACTGCCCAGTAATCGTAGGAGCTGAATTACCACCAAATTGTCATCTTGGCATCTTGACCTAACTCACACACCGTCGAGTCTCTTGTCACTTGAACTCTTAAGCATGTTCCCATGCTTCTCCAAGTAGCTCGGTGTTGTACTCACGCGAGTTTTCTGCAAATCCTCCATTATTCTTCGAGTCTCTTCTTCGGCTCTGGATACGTCCGAAATATGCCTAACGTTTTCATCAGCGAGCTCCGACATTCTTCGCTAAGACAGGGAGTTATCATCAAAAACATTGAACACCTCGATGTGATATCACTTTGGTTTCCTCCAACTGGCATTGAAGTGATCGTGTTCGTTCCTTGGAAGCTTTCTGCACTCGCTGAAAAAATTGGTCTTGAATTGTGCCTGCTCGACGAGGATATGGCTCCCTATGTAATCCTCGCGGATCAAGGTCGCGCTATGCTTTTGGGTAAGGTCAAGCTCGGTTCTACTATCTTCAGGGTTCTGCGGTCTGAGGCCTGTCATGCAATCTTAGGGGTCGTCTCTATGTGTGAGATGGGCATTACATTGTTTTTCAAGACCGACGGGGTACGGGGACGGCTCGTGAAAGTATCGATAAACAAGCCTGACGGCCATCAGATCCAACTGACGGCGGCGAGCGCAGGTGATCCCGATCGTCTTCAATATGAGCTCTCGGGAATAGAGGACTGTGATAACTCGCACCTCGGCAACAACCACATTTTCCAGATATGGAGTCCTCCCACTGAACTTGAGCACATTGGTCACGCGACGGATCTCACCAAGCAATTACAGACGGATTGTGCGCCGGTGAAAGGAGCCTCAGCTGATTTCCAGTGGCGGTGCCGTCGCATCTCCCACTCGGAAGTCCGTGATCGTCCAGAGCAAGAATTTGTCTACGAGATCAATTGGAGCAATCCCGCTCCGGGGGTTGACCGTGACCGCTCCGCAGCGGAGCCTCCGCTGACTTCAGTCATGCCTTGTACAGCAAGCTGAGTGATTCTCAAAAACGCTATTTCGATGACGAGGTAAAATCTTATGTTGAGCGATCCTGGTGGCTACCCGAGAAGGACTGCCCAACGTCTAACCCTATGGTGGTTTTTCCGGTATCGGCGATACCGTATCGTAGATATCCAAGGATGGGTATGCGAAAACTACAAAATGCCGCCCTGTAGTGGACTGCCGAGGTGTCAATAAGCATTTGGGGGTGGCGGGCTATCCTGGTGCCACCGTTGCTGAGATTCCTGAGAGATACCAGGCTCAGATGGGAGCCCTATAGCCGACTTATTACAAGAGACGCAAGTCGCGCGTTCTACTGTGTTCGAACAGTGCATAAGAACTACCACACGCTTAATGGAAGGGCATACTCAAGCTCTAGGCTTGTCTTCGGCCTAAAGTGGCCGAAATGGCCTCGCGCCTTGCTCTCTTGTCTGGACCATATGCTAGCGGTGTCTGCCAGTTTGCTGGACAAAGCTGATGCTGAGGCTCTCTCTAAAAGTGGTGTGTACCTTTATCTCGACGACCTCACCATACTAGTGTCATGTGGGACCAGTCCAGTTGCGAACCGATTCCTCACCGCACTAAATAAAGTGGCCAGGTCAACTGGTTTCTCCTTTCCGGACGAGAAGGGGAACGACAACCTCAAGGACCACCAGTTTCGTCATCTCGGTATTACTGGTCGTTTGAGGGAGGTTGCCTCAGCTTCTCCGGTGTTAAGCACCCAGTCCCGCACCGGACTACCTCAGGAGATCCTTTTCCTTCCACCTGGACCTGTCGTTAACTCTTCGCAGTTGCTGGTCAGGCTGGTTGGGGCTCAGACCCGCCGGGAGTTCATCCCAGGGTGCGTCTCTGTGGAGATCTACTGCGCACAGTCGGTGGACAGCAGCTCCGTCAACACGGTTGGGATGGACGGTTCACTTTGGAGAAGGGTAGCTGGGATTATAACGTACTCCACCGTTGTATCCAGGAGATTGTTGAGCACGTATCGCACCGTTGCTCTCATACAACAGGATCCTCACCATGCAGGGAATTACTCGTATGGTCCGATGCTAGTCCTTCTGGAGCCGGTTACTGCTGCTTTGCCGGACCAAAGGGTGGAGTGAAAGAATGGTATTTGGGAGGTAACGCCTTTATATGGTCTGATCCCTCTCGCTCGTACCACATAAATCGCAAGGAGCTCATAGCTCTAGGTAAAGCGGTGACCTACGTGCACTCTCTGGTGGTGGAGTGTCCTTCGCTCATCCTGTCGCAGGGTACTGGTAGCTCTACTCTGCCTCTAAGGAGGGTAGTTTTCCATAGCGACCCTCAAACTGCTCTTTCGTGGGCGGAGTTGGGCCATGCGGGGTGCTCAAGCACTGAGAAGGTGATGGTTAAGAGACTGGCCAACAATCTCAGAGAGTTGATCGACGAGATCCGCACCTACGGTGTTGAGGTCGCCATGAAGAAGGTCACCGGCGAAGCTAACGCAGAGGCCGACAAGCTGAGTAGGCTACTGGAGGATATGGGGCTTCATGACCAGACTGGGAACGTGGAAGTTGAGGATCCTTCTAGTCAACGACTGTCCGTAGTCGTGAGTCCCAACGATGGAGGCCTGGGCTTACCGGGGGATGAGGCTCGTCGGCGTTTTGCAAGCATTCAGCAATCTTCTGAAAAGATGAAGGACATCATCCACAAGCTTTCCGAGGCCGATTACCCGGATGGTATACTGGTGGATGGCAAAACAGAGTATCTAAAAGTGGACAATGGCCTCCTCGTCGCCATAAAGTTCCCTCATGGTGATACTGGCAGTATCATACTGCTGAGCCTGCTCGCCAAGTTATCGTTATTCCTACCGATTCCGAACTCGGTTTCTCGGAGGCCAAACGGATCATAACTAGTTATCACGTGTCTGGTATCCACGGTCACTGCCGGCGGACAAGATGGCGAGTTGGCAGGGACTTCTGGATCCCATGGATCACCGCCATTGCTGCTAAGATTGTTCGGGAGTGTCCCGACTGCCGGGCTGCTGCGACATCGAGGTTCTTTGGACTGTCCGGCGGGGGCTATAACCACTTGGATGCTGGTGTTCGAAACATCTGGAGCGTCGTGAGCTGTGACCTGGCTGGCCCATTCGTTAAGTCGAAGCGGAACCATACTTATGCTCTGGTGTTCATATGTGAGTTCTCGAAGTTTACGTACATGCTCGGAATCCCAGACTCCTCAGGGAGATCGGTCTCTCATGGCATGGAGACAGTGTTCGACATTCTCGGGGACTCCTGAGAGGCTACGCAGTGATGGCGGACCATGCTTCAGGAGTCGGTTCCTGGGCAACTTTCTTTCTCGTCGAGTGGTGAAGCAGCAGGTCTGTCTGCCCTATGCTCCTTGGCAGAATGGTGGTGCCGAAGCTGCGGTCGGTTCTCTAAAGCGCACCCTTTGCCGCTACCGCGATGTCTACAATGCTAATGGCAGATGGGAGGAGCTCTTGGCTAAGGCTATGCGTCGTGCCAATGCCAAGCCGGGTCTGACTGGGAAGAGTAGCTTTCAGATCTTCTTCGGCAGGGCTCGCCGTGGGGAGGAGGAATTAAGACTCGCTCCTGGAGGCCCGACTTAGCCCGCCTACTTGCCCACCCCAGCTGATTTTCCAGAGGTTATCGACGGCATCAACAAGGAGAGAGAGGAGCTGAAAGAAGACGTCATCCAGGCGAAGGAGGATCGGTCCCCGGTGACGACATTGAGACCGAGGCGGAAAGCTCAGATGCCTAAGATCGGTGACCGTGTGCTGGTGTTCCGTCCGGACCTACTCTCAGGTGCTGGACATGGGAAGGGGAGATATAGCACTGATTGATATGGAGTCGTTGAGGTTGATCATCGATCCCTAAAAGTTAAGGTGCGCAAGAAGGATACTGCTGATAGCACCTCTTGGGGAAGCTTGCGCAATGTGCGTCCTTTTTATGGTTAATTTCGTGCTCAAGTTTATCTTGTAGTCCTTGAGCAGGGGGTGGAATGATTAGACAGAGCTCCATTCAATGGAGTCCATTGCTGCTGTAATGTTTCCTTATTTTATGTCATTCGTCCGATAACTTTTATGTTGTGCGCGCATCGCACGTTACTATGTGTATGCGTGCACAGTTGCGCTGCGTACAATCTGTTCATTGAGTTGGTTAAATCGTCCTTTTCCTACTTAATGTCTGCTCACGAGTCGAGTCATCAGCAGGGTTGTCCAAATCGGGAAAGAATTGGGTCAAATTCTTTCCTCGAAATTTCCGTTGAAATTTCCTGAAATTTCCGGAAATTTGGCACAATATGAATCGTTTCGCTCCGCGCTGCGCGCGGTATTCCATAGGCCCATTAGCAGCGCGATAGTGGCGCCCCTGGGTAGGCAACCCGTAGGTTGAGCATGGCGTTTACGGTTCTATAAACCACTGCACTAAGAATCGACGCCCGCTGCATCGAAATCCTCCACAATCAGCTGGCAGTGGCTTCGTTATGTCTATATATGAGCAATGAGAGCGTGTCCAGCGTCTAGATAGAGTGGGTGTAACTCTTGATTTTTTCCTGCGAGAGTCACTTAGTGAGTCATCACCCAGTACTGACTCTCGTACAAAACGGTGATACCATAACCAGGAATCGTCCAAGATGGCCTAGTAGAGATGTATGCGGATACGTCATTCAGAGCTTAAGACCCATGGACCACAGGTCACGCGCCCATACCGGTCAATGCACGCATACCCATAGGCTCTGGGTATGCGTGCATTCATGCGTGCCACCACATTGGTGGAAAAAAGAAATGAGGAGAAACCATAGAATTCGAAAAACTTAGAGAACCACAGAACTGGGAAGCTCGGAAAATTTCCGACGAAAACACGTTCGTTGGCAGTTTTAAACTGCCGCAGTTTGCACCGCGACAGTGTAATATCCTGGCAAAAAAAGAGCAAATCAACAACTTTCCGACACTCCCAGAGCGAGCGGTCGACTGCCGGTGGCAGTCTGCCACACCATCACACGTTAATCAGCAACTTTAAGGATAAAGGTGGGAAGGACGTCCCGAAATCACCCACACTTGCGTGAAACGCCCTTTTTCAATACTAGTGGGCCACTAGCAGTGGCTCCCTAGTGTCACTTCTTCCTGTAGCAATATTCATCGGTACCTCACGAGTTGTCTTGCGTCGTTCTTTGCAATGCGCATAAACATTCGAGGAGTGGGCCGTTTGTGGCTTCCGTACGTTCCCTCTCCGGACTCGCGCGTGGATTAGCGAAGAATGGAAAACTGGCGGAGCCGCGGATCGAACCCACGACCTCGCCCGAAAATTCCGGAAATTTCAACCACTTCTATTTTTCCCGAAATTTCGGGAAATTTCCGCTTGAAAGAATTTTTTCTTTCCAGCCCGAACAACCCTGGTCATCAGTCACAGGAGGGAGACGGATCCCAATCACTTGTACTTGCAATTATCGACATAGCAGCACTGCTTGCGAGCTGTCCAGGCCAAGCATATCCCTTGCTCTCGACAGAGTCGGAGAGTCTTCAATCCTAGGCAGCTTGGGATTAGGGGCCTCCGTAGGGAAAGCAGTTGATACCGGAGGGGCCTTGTTTGGATGTGCATTGTTGATGGAGAGCCTAGGATTGCAACGGATATGGCTACGTAGGGCTTGCGTACGCTGGTGGACATCATCAATGGCCGCGTACTACGCGGCGCATAGTTCTCGTCTGCAGTCTTCCTCAGAGTGGGATGGAGGCCTTCACGAATCGTGAATCACGATAGTGTAGGTTGACTTGACTGGGTTGCAGATGGAGGCCAACACTCGAACACATAGCAACAGCAGATTCGATACGGTCGAAGTTATCGTACATATTGTTGTCGCTATTGTCCATCTTGACATCAGAGAAGTCTCTCATGACTTCCGCACGTGAAGAACTTATGTTGAAGGTAGCCAAGTGCTTGTGATAGTGTTAGAACATAGTCGCTCAAGTAGAGGATGGGATCCATAGTAGTTTCCAGGTGGATCTGTATGTTCCTCTTGATCGACTGGCTAAGACAGTTGGATAGATAGATATGAGATAGTCGAGGGCCCAGCGCTTTTTGTTTCGCTTCACAGCGGATAAGACTCAGAAAGTAGTTGATACTCCTGTTATCAGAGTTTCCCTTGTATTCTTTGTTGTCGGGGCACTTGATATGGGAAACAGCATTGATGAGCTTTGTTGTATCAAGCGCCTTCTCCTTGTCATAGTTGTGGGATATATCACACAATACCGAGAACTTCAAGGAGCTCAGCCAGCGGGCTCCACCATGCTAGTAGTAACACCTGCACTGGTTGACTCAACAACACTTGGGATAGCCATAATAGGCGATAAGGCTTCTTATCTTATCCATTTCAGCCTGAGGGCTGCGAGCCGTTTCATGCAACGAATAATGGGCGAGCGAGATTCGTGCATACGCGTGCGAACACAACCATGCTGTTAGATCAAGTACGTGTCTATGGGTATCTGCAACAGATAGCACGTGGGACAACCAAATTGGTTTCGTGTTAGTGGTCCTCGACGAGGACTCCTCGTGGGTTGACAGTGTCATCATGACTCTCTCTCTAAACGCCCACCAATTCGAAGCGTTTCCCCGTATGGGACGCGAGTTGCTCCATGGCGTAGAGGCTGGAGGCATGAGCGCGGCGGTCGCACATTTCCAGCTCTTTCGGTTCCATCAGAATATGATCTCACTAGCGATTTGTAAGCATCTTCTGATGAGCAGCTCGTAACCTAGCCGCTAGATGACGAGTTTCTCACCAGAGGCGTCTCTCTTGAGCAAGAAAATGCTACAGAGCGGACATTCCATTCTGGCAGAGAGTTTCATTTTCGTTGAAGGCAGTTAATCGACCCTGCATCGCGTGAGCCACACACCCGTAACGACGGTGCTGTCATCGGGCGAGATTGTTGCCTTTCCGACGGCAGTCTTCGATAGTTGGATCCTCACTATCTACAATCCCCTCCACTTATGGGAGTAAACACACCGTCTTGGGTCTTACGGGTTGCTCATCATCATCATGCTCAGACTCAACCCCACCTTCGTAGCAGGCGAATATCTCTACTTCATTCTCGCTGCCGCGACATTCTACCACGCTTACACTCATCGAAGTGAATAACAGGGCGGTCGGCTTGGAACGCTACAACCGTCAGACTTAGGCTGAGCCACGTAGACCCTCGTGTTTGCTCAGTTACTGGCAACAGTCTAGGCCTGTGGTTCGGCTGCCTATTGAGCGGGGCCGTAGTGGAGTTCTTCACCATATTGTCACCGGAAGTGCGTCACACTCACTGAAGGATCTATCGGCACACTCACCTGTGTTAGTCTTCAGATCGGCAATTTCTACCATACTCAAGCATCAGTAATGGTGGTAGGAAAAGTGGAGCCCCTGTAGCGATGAGAGGCCCCTCTCGAGCCTCTGCTATTGTTCCTTTCACAGTTACATGATCCTTGGATGTTACGCAGGAATCCAATATCTGGCGGTTCAGTTGGCATTCACATTCGGGGCGGACGCAAAACAGAATCTCTTACGGAAACTCGGGCTGGCTCTCTTCTCGGGTGGGTCTTATAAAGAGCTCATTCCCTCCTTCATTAAGCCACACAGGTCTCACTGGGAGATACCTGTGGTCCTTGCTCGATATCGTTGGTGCTCACTTGCTTTGGTGGACTTGGCATGAGAGTGATGAACTCTACAGCGCTAAGATTTGTGGGGTAATTAGCTACGACGTTACTCATTTCATTCAGTGATACTTCGCAGGTTCCTATAGCCAGCAGCTTTTGGATACTTTCTGAGACGGCGTGCATTGGCCTTGTCTATGCTCTAACACGGACTCGATCTACGCTTCTGATTTCCACCCTCATGTTCTTGTTGGTTCCCGTCCTTTTCAACATCCCTTTTGCGGTGCTATATCATCCCATTGAACAATATGGTCGACCTGATGTAGCATTGTATCTGATGGAAGCCATAGGAGTTATCGCGGCGCTCGGGCTTCTCGCTGGTCATCACTCGACCAAATGTTCTCGACACTTGTTCGGCATCGCTGTGGCCTTCGTTCTGATTCATCTCGTCATTTTGCTGGTCGATCGAAGCGAAATGCCTCATAAGCTGAGATATTCCTACGGCCAGCCGTTCGTTTACCGGGACTGCCAGGGTGAACAAGAGACTGTCTTCTGGGGTATGATGACGAGAGATCGTTTCCTTTGTCCTGCTAAGATGAGCGCGGAAAAGCTTTACACGCTCAACTGCCTCGCCGAGATGCCAGTTGAGGGGAAATGGTATTGGTTGTGCGGTGTAGGGATGACTTTCGAAGTTTTCATTCGAATTATCGTTGAGTTTCTGAAGTCCTTGGCCTTGTTGTTGTTGATTTATGTCGCTAAAGGCAACGAGAAGCGAAAAGCTGACTGAGTCGACGGACATTTTCCTTTTTCGAACTTTCTGATTAACATGTCTGATTTCGAATCAGTGATTTGCGTTAGGGTACCGTCAATCATACTCAGCTTGCTTACATTGCAAGTCCCATTCATCGACAAGAGTGACCTCAGAAGGTATTGTACAGTGGTTTAGAGCACGAAGGTCCGAAAGATGGCACGAAACTGACTGTAATGGTGTCAGCCACCAATTCAAAAACCTCCCCGCGGTCGAAAACCCTCGATGGGATATGTAGTTGACGCAGTATGTGGAGAACTTTCTACGATATTACTACAGCGGTATCTCTGTTTAACATGTGAAATTAGCTCACCCTTATCATGCGGACGTTTCTATCGAAAACTCTCTGGAACGCTAAGTGATAGCACACTCACTTATCGACTAACATTGGCCGATAATGAACGAGATCCACAAGGCTAGATAGGGCTGCCCAATCTGTGGACTACCCGGAATCGGAGT
>NW_003215694.1:39373-41368 GCF_000006405.1 Perkinsus marinus ATCC 50983
GAAGCGAACATATACTCCTCCAACGCTGTCGTCCAGCTCACCACTGCTTCAGTCTGTGAGAACTCTCCGGACATCCTCTTGAGATGCTCTTGGCTGAAGCGTTGGACCTTTCGTAAGTGCCGCGTGCCCGGATCGAATATGTATGAATAATCTACTGTTTCAGCTGCCTTGTGCATTTGCATTACCTTTCTCAAGGTTTCAGAAAGTAGAAACCACATCTCTCGATAGACTTACTGATTGCCTTTTGTTAGGTGTACTACTCATCGAAGTACCTTCCCTGGAGCTAATCGCGCACGCAGTGCGTGAGGTTCCATGCGCTCCAGTGGAACGGTTCTACAACGGACGCACTCACGTGCTCACGCGGGAGTCCCACACGAACACACAAGCCGTCTCTCGCTTCCACAAAAAGCAAGTACCTCGCAATCCCGAGATATCTTTTCTCCTCTTTTAGTTGTATCTCCTCTCACTTGTGTTGGTGTAGCGACTCCCATCATCCTCTTAGCAAAGTCAATACGCTCGTCATGGTCCTGATCCTACCTCATATTGTTATTATCGCTCTGCTGGCTACCCAGTCTGATGCTAAGTTCCCTCCACCGAGCGGCGAGTATTTCAAGGCAATCACTGGCTCTACAACTGTGTCAGCTGACTTTACAACAGGCATCCCGCCCGCGTCAGACGAGGTCGTCCTGCATGTGAATTGTACGCAGACTCCGGGCGGAGTTAGGTCATTACCACTGGACCTTGATGCGCGTAACGATGACTTCAACATAGGCCAGTCTTCCTCGGGGGCACGCCAACACTATTTGACACTGGTTGGACAGTATTGTCCGGGCTTGGTCAGTGAGCATGACTTTGAAGACTTTATATATCATGGTAAAGCCAATACTATTGAAACACGAGTGGGTGGCAAATATGTGACTCTGATGAAGTCTCCACCGTGAAGATATGAGACCGGTATCGAGTCGACTCGAGCTAGGCATCTTCCGATTCTCGACTATGGTCTCCCTCGTTATGAGAACGTGGTTGGAATATGATTCATAAAGATTATTACGAGTTAGCTATTGTCTCATGGTTTTCCCCCTGGGAGAATCCCCCATATATCGGTGCATACCGATCTGTCCTGTTCGTCAACCGCGGACTGGCCCTTTATTGTTAGTCTTCTACCACTCCCTCAACAGCGGTATTTGAGTTGTAAAAGTTGGCTACGATGATACTACATCGCATAGACAATGCGAACATTGCTCTCCGATGGATGTAACAGTTTAACATTCACAGTCTTCATTCAAGCGCAACTCTGAGTCGGCATGGGTATAAGTGCCCGAGGTGATTGCTAACAATACTCTAACACACAATAACAAAGGACATGATTTGCGCCAAGCGCCCAATGGAAAATTTCCCGATTCAGAAGAAGTAGAAGTATGACAGGACTTCAGTAGGAAAGGATATAATAGTCGCGTTATGATTACAGATGCATGAGTCCCCGACCAACAATTGAAATATTTGATGCACTTCGACAACATAACTAGCCAACCGTTCGTCGACTGTCGACGGTCGACGGTCGGCATTCACCCGATGGAATATTTCACCAGCAAGAAATCTTTTAACGCGTTCGTTCAGGACTTAATAATTCGAATCATAGGAATTGACTACAACGCAGAAGACAGCAGTGGGTAACGGGTGTTCAAGACTGTTGATTGCGTTATTTGTCCTTATATACCCTTGCGTGAAGGGAGTCGAGACTCTCTCATTAAGGTGATATTCCATGGTGCTCAAGGACTATTGGAACTTCTCCAATGGGAAATACCAGTAAGTATGGCATGAGCCATCCATCTCAGTTCATTGATAATTGAAGACATGTCGACCGTCCGAGTTCTTCTTAAAGGTTGTGACATTCCACATTGCGTAAGATACTTGGGCTCATGAAGGTGAGCTCTTCATGATTATCAAGACCGCATGTTAGTATTCACTCACCAGATACGGGAGATCTACGAATAA
>NW_003215694.1:41468-49783 GCF_000006405.1 Perkinsus marinus ATCC 50983
TTTTTATCATCCCGACCAGCCTCGGCGGCGGACCCTATGCGGGAGTCACATCATGAATCGATATATCTGAACACAGAATACCATCACAGCTCTGATTCACCAAAGTTAACCCACCAGTGAGAGTATCCATGACAGTCCTCAGCCGCCCACTTGGTGACCTCTTCAACCCTTTAGGAAGTGCTTGGCCCGCAGTTCTCGCCGTACTGGGAAACCTATCGAATCAAACCACAAACTCACCCTACCAAAAAGACGATGTCGCATCCAATAACATAGAAAAAGTCAATTCCTGGGAAACCCTTCGGCCACCTGTAATCAGCCGTATCGTCACTTATCCAACTTCCCGTCAATGATGAGATCGTGGTGTCTTCAGAGGTGCTACTCTTGTTATCATCAATGTGGCCTGGCGACTTAGCCAGAGTTCTCGAGGCCGCAGTAGAGAAAGATGACGACGACGATGGAGACGATGGCCCATGATACTTCTCAAGCCAGTAACACAACCACTCGGTCGCGCTGAAGTATCACCAGGTTGGTATGCACGCATGCACAAACTTCACTTACGCAGTGCATATATGATCAGCGACCTCAGCAACTCTACCAGAGACATCATCTTCTTCACTTTCTTCGTCGCCAGTATTGTAGGTATGACCACTCGAAAGCTTCGCCCAAGTAAAAATGCGACACAAGTCAGCAGTCTCTGTGCTTGATGGTACCTACGAGAGAACACCGTGTACACAATCGTTCCCCAGCTTGAACGTTTATACTCGGGCGAAAACGTCACGATGCGACTATTTTCCATCTGAGCAAACTCTCCTCAACAGAGTCTCACGTTTATAATAGTAGATCTTCGATCCGAATATCTGGTATGTGACAAGATCGTTGGGAGGTAGTCTGACGGGCAGGAATCAAATCTCCCAACGACGACTTTTACATAGTCTTCCGGACCTGAGGTAAATCTTCCTCAGATACTGGGCCTAGCCAGGCGGCTAAAGGATATGTAGGGAAAGATAGATCTCGATACGATTATGTGGTCGGACATGTAAAATATCATATGAAGCTCTCCGAGAAGACAGTCGCATGATAAATTGACTGTAGCACAACTACAATAAGGAGAACAACGAATATCCAACAGGTTAGCTATAAAAGATTCATATCATGTCCGGACGCTGCCCACGCCGATACTCACCTATTCCGAAGCGCCGACCTTCAAAAAGCATAGTACGAGGTTCGGCAGTATTAACACAAACAGTCCCTCTACGGGACCCGGACAACGTGTGTCCAACGAAGGTAGAAATCTGACAGAAAGATGGTACAACTATCAGCACGCATGCACACAGATAACATCACTAACCTTAACATCATCAATGATACTCCAACCATATTTCATGGCATACTGCGACGACAGGTCGCCTGGATAAGGGCGAGAGGCGCCCCTATCGCCACTGTGGTGACCAGAGTGATCACTCACAGTATGGTTGTAGTAGATCGGACCAGAGAACATTCAAATTCGAAAAATTAACAACAATTACTACTACAACAACAGCACTCAGCGCACAGCGAAGATTCTCCATTATACCATCCCAGCCTGAACATACCCAGAAACAGACCCTCCCACCACGTACAAGAGAGTCATCCAACGACGCTATTGGATACAACTATCACACAACAATCATCACTATGAATGAGTTATAGACGAGATTATGGTGGTGTTTATAACTGAGCCCTACACTGATGCTAATCACCATCCTCATCAGGACCGACACGGCAGCTCCAATAAGGACAGCAACACCAGTATGGACAACTACAGAGTAGTAGAGAAACAAGTACGGTAGTGATGGCTGTTCCATCAGGCATGAGTATCCTACTGCGCACAGCGAAGAATATTTAACCTGGGGTATCGATGGCTGTTCCATCAACATGAAAACCCTACTGCGCACAGCGAAGAATATTTCCAACTTATAGTACAACCCAGTCCTCCCCACCCTTCTTAGTGCTAGTCTTAACATGAGTAGTCTGTGTGCCTTCACTCTTCACCTCATTATCCTCGTGGTCTTGCTCTTCGACAGCTCCCAAAGTGATATGCTCCCCCACCTGAGCTCTCTGCGAGGCCTTCAAAGCCTCTGCCGCCTCGAGCGAAGTGGCTGGGTCTTCAGCCCAACTATCCAACCACACTTGCAACCTATACAGAGAATTCCGTCACGCGCCACGAAATTCATCATCAGCTACCTATCGCAAGCATCGCCCATCTTGTCGGCGAAATCATCCAGCGCTTGATCCATCTTCTCATCAAAGGACGGCTGGGGCCCAAGATTGGCCTCAGCGACGAGTTTCTCCAAAGCCGCGAATACTGCATCATCACCTCCCTCTACCTGAAAATGAGTATCTTAGAATCTTCGCCGTGCGCTCAGCGACTCACATTAATACGAACTTTACGTCCGAGTGTTCCTTCTGGAGCAGCGACAGCAGCTGCCGAATCGACAGCTACCTTAGGGAGTTCCCCAACAACATCACAGGTCGGACCATGCTCCAGGAATACTTCATCAGTATCGATACCTAAAATAAACGACAACTATGGTGATGATGATCATGGCGACGATCATACGAGTTCAGTGATAGATCCAATATACGAACACCAATTCGCAATACTGAATTCTTTATACCGCTAACACCATCATATCAGCAGGGATATTCCAGAGTCACCTATACTAGTTCAAGCTGAGGTCTAGTCGTTGAGGCCCTAGCCAAGCTCGCAAGCTTGGAAACCTCACATCAGCAGGAGCAGAAAGCAACCATAACACACGATATACGGACAACTTCACTATATACTGTATCAACATAATATACCTAGATGATATCTATACCCTAATACTAACACGAATATATTACTATTTCATGAAGGGGGATATAGACCGTCTCATAATATCCTAACATATATACATCGGGTGTGAACAGGAGTATAACATGATTCGGGTAAGACAAATCTGTACGAAAATTATGAGATAAACTCCGTTGCAGAAAATGCACGAAAATATTTTTGGCTATAATCTTCGAATATGATGTTTTAAAACAAAACAAACGCTATATTCTGGATCAGCACGCTTTCCTCGATAAGACTAGCTATTCAGCTCACTTCGGAAGTTTATCCTACAGATTTCCATAGTATCACTATACATATCCTCTCAGGGGAGGAAACACCCATAACCCACATCTAAACTCACCAATAGCTAACTTTTTGCCGTCTATGGTGATGAAGTGGGGATTCGACAGATCAAATTCCAGCTTGCCTTCCCTGATGTTCGTCACACCGTTCCTCAATGAAACCGCAACCTAAACACGCAACCGTCATACACCCAATCAACCGTCACGCGCCACGAAATTACAGTAGCATTTTCGAATGAGCCCTTCTGGACTTCATCATCTCCAGAGATCCACGATGAGAAGGGGCCACCGATAGCGGCAGCGGCACTATAGTAGGGCATGGGTTCGAGTGGCATGTGATAGAGAAAATACTAAAACCTGCAAACAAGGAGAGAAGAAAAATAACAGCGTCACTTCGCCACAAAATTATCGACCGTCATTCCCCAACCAGGAACACCGCCCTTTCCTATGAGAAAGTCGTGGCTGAACATGCAATCTACGGCGTCACTAAAAGACACTCCTTCAGCTGCTGGAGTACCATCACCTCCATATAGTACTCCCTTACTTGATAGCTGCTACGGAATAAGGGGCCACTGGCACAGTATCTAAGTACGATTAACACCAAATGGCAAGATACGGATGAGGTCCCAAATGGCAAGATACGGATGAGGTCCCAAATGGCAAGATACGGATGAGGTCCCAAATGGCAAGATACGGATGAGGTCCCAAATGACAAGATACGGATGAGGTACCAAATGACAAGATACGGATGAGGTCCCAAATGACAAGATACGGATGAGGTCCCAAATGACAAGATACGGATGAGGTCCCAAATGACAAGATACGGATGAGGTCCCAAATGACAAGATACAGACAGGGTGTAACTGGCAAGATATGAAGCAGATGATGATAAAAAGCTAATAGTATGTGGAAGAGAGCTAGGATCTTATCAGTTCCCAAGTCAACAACCAGTCATATCCATTACCTTCAAGTAATCAGTATTAATCGCATCATGGGTCGTGCCTTAACACCTCTTTACAGTGGTTGAACCCCGCGAGTGTGATGTACTGTGTAACCTTCATATGGCGCCTCGCAGACTGCAAGTATCTACTCCTTGAACTCTCGAATCAATACCCACCATTGCAGCAAGATACCATCACTGTCCGAAAGTCACAACATCAACTCCTGACTCCATCAGATCCTTCATGGCTATTTATATATACACGGAAGGACGGCAACGGAATCGACAAGAAAAGTGACAGCAGCGAATGGCGGCGATACGAAAACAGGAGCCACCATATATCCTCCTATAGCTGATACGACTATAGGATCAACAGAGTTTATCGAGTCACCACTACACGAGAGAGCGACTACCTGATGCGCAGTGTTAAGACCATACCGTGTCATTACCTCCATATCGGCGTAGAAGGATGCATATATGATACCACACCACCGCTACATCCTGATCAACTACTTTTCATCCGCATCACCTCAACGTTCTGAACACTTAGTCAATACATTTCAGCAAGCTCTAATGAATCCTACAACGAACAATATAATACTTATCCATTTGGGCACTCACCAAGACTCTGTCGGTACCCAGCTCAACGATCTCTCACGGAGGACAGCAGCCTTTCGACAGTGTCGATGTGGTGAGCGCAGACATGTATACTACTAGGAGGTAACTCCTTAACACAGTAACTGGCAACAACAACTTCACAATGGACACGACCACACATCGACCAAGTCCGGCATCTTCTCTGAAGCGATGTGCATCGCGCTTTGGTGAAGAACATTGTCGTGATCTACACTCATCAATACCTGCCACACTGACGTTCAGACTGGCATCTTCTTTTAGCTAGATGGTACAATATGACTCAACTGCTTGCCATCCACCCATTCTCACTTCGAGATGGTCTCTCTCACAGTGGCAGGGGCACTGGCATCCAATTCTGGGAAGGGGGGGTTGTGGTATGTTCTTGCTGCAAAAAAATGGGCGTCTCCTGAACGAAACGTAGCCCATTATTCGACCGACAGAGAGACAGCACTCACCTTACACAAGTGCCATTGCCCATGAGCATTATAGTAACAATGCCTCGGCTCGAGCGCTCCTCAATGTCGGAGCATCTGGCTTCTTGACAAACAGTGGCCAAACCGGTAGACTTAACATTAGCCTACAAATGGCTTACCGCACAAGATCTTCATTAGTTGGTCCTCCGATCGCAGAACTGTGCCTAACCAACATCTCCTATGAACTATTCCCTTACTGTATAATGGGGTGGTTCAAAATACTAGCGTCGAAGAGCTACTAAACAGGGAATTACGGATATATCATTTTAAGCCTTTTGGGTTCTCTCATCGGTGCTCTAGTGGGCCTCGAAATTTGTGTTGCCGCTGTAGAGGCAGCGAGTGAGGGGGAAGAAAGAGAACAGAAATGCCGATTCAGGGAGAAAAAAGATCCATAACATCACGAGAACAGGTGAAAAGAAACTGCGCCGAGGTGGGATGGGTTTGATACAATCCTTAATTCTTGACAGGCTAATGCTGGAAGTACGATAGAGGAGTTCTCAAGAGCGGTTAATAATTCTACGATATTCTTTGACGTACATCGTAGTAGCTTTGCGAGTCTACGTACAGGCCCGTAATGCTTCCCACTTGATCAAAATATGTAGCAGACTAGTCTAGTCTGCTACACATTTCAAGATTTTTTACATATTTACGGCCGCGCCCTTATATCTAGTCTGATTGGATATAAGGGCGCGCCCGGATTTGAACCGAGGACCTGCTGATCTGCAGTCAGCCGCTCTACCACTGAGCTACACACCCGGGTGATATGAGGACAAATGAGGAGGGCGCCAGAAGAGCTCTAGGAGTGAGCGAGAAAACCCCCAAGGTTTGCTCGAAGGGTGACCGTGGGGATTCACGCTGTGTGGACCACACATACCAGGATTGCCACACGTGGGAGGAAGTTTGAGATGCTCTTGCGACACAACGTGCACACGCGTGCTCCTACAGCACGTACGTTCATTGGCAGCAGTTAGTACCACCTCATTGATTAAGTAGGACATCGCTTTGGCCCAAAGCCTTTGGGCGACTCAGGCTCTCTATCTTACTCGGGGAGCTTTCATTATCCATTGCATGGCTGGCCTTTTTGTTTGAGAGGAGAATGAGTTATTCCCTGACGTTGAGGGAGATGTTGCTGTGAAGCAGAGGCCAAGCTGGAAGTTGTGCTAACTACCCAGCATCCCTGCAGCTACAGCACGGAGTCTGCACTGCTACCAGCCAGTCAGATCTGTGGTGCTCCGAGCTGGTCACACCATATAGTGAGGTGAGGTGTTAGTAGTAACACCCGCACTGGTTGCACTGGACCTCTGGACAGTGAGCGTAGCATGTCTAGCATGACCCTTGACCACTCACTCTGGTTGAGGCCACAATAACTCATTGTCAATGAGTGTTAAACAGATGAGCCTTCGATTTCTCGAGTCAACGTGTTCGCAGGTCGTTATGCTCAACTTGGCAGTGCCAGATTGGGACCTCCCCGCGGTATGGCATGTGCCGCTGCGGTAACATTACTTTTTCCATATGACCCGACTCTCGTCAACTGAACACAACCGAAGACGCCAATTAAATACAGAAAAGAAATAATTACCTCGAAAAAATGCCTATCTCTGAAAGGTCTATGGATAAACCCTGCTAAGCAGGCCCTGACGACTTTGTCAAAGACTTCCAATGCTTCGACTACGGTCCCATGAAAAGGTTCTTGTGCTCGAGTCAGTGACATCATCCGAATCCATCAGCCACGAATGTCGACCGAATCAAGTTAAACCTATATTAATATAGAACGACCTCACGAACTTCGCCTAATGTCTACCGCACAATTCATACCGGAAAAATAGAGGTTGAAACGATTGACATCGTCTGACGATGTGACGACGATCGTCAACTTGGAAAAATGTAATCAGATAGACCCACGGAATTTATCACGATGTTACTTATCACGAGGCTACATTGCTCTGGTCATTTGATCGTCAGAGCACCGCATATCTCAATGATTGGGGAAACGCACAAAAGGCCACGCGCATACGCACGTATTGCTATGAAACGAGTATGGAACGTCATGGACCACTGAGCAAAAGGAGGGACGATATCGTGGCAGAATTGACAGTGTCAGGCCGACACCCGTACAATGATTCTGGATGTTAACTACGGGTATTTGAGGATGGGAAGACCATCCATAATTATCCGTATGATAGACTGATTCCAGCATCAATGATGAGGCTGCTAGAGAATGATATAGCCTCCAGAGAGGGCCCCCGGAGCAACTACAGGGCAGGCAATGATATATGCGGCTACATGTTTTCGATAAGCGCATGGAAAAGAGAATTGTTATCCCACGGAAAGAGATCAGCCCGTGCTTGGTCTGGTAGTGATTGTTGCAACGAAATACCATGGAGCCCATGCTCGTGAGCCACCTTGATCTTGTCGACAGCACGTGGCTGCGAAAAGAAGAAGTAGTCCCCATTCTTGTTGTGGTATCTGCCGTTGCCCTGCGGGTCCTGATGGGATACGTATATCATGAAAGAGTACCCGACATCGGCAGAATCATAGGTAGCTCGAGCCAGAAGAGGCACCTGAGATGGCGACCGAAACTACAACTCCAAGGGCACGGACGGGACATCGGTGTTGTGCAATATCGGAACCACTACTGCAAGAAGATAACGAGCGGAAAACTAGAGGATCTCACTATAATTGAACACTGGTGGTGAATGCCCAACACTCACTTGTAGAACAATTTTGCCGAGATCCACGCCAGCCGCCGAGGCGTTCAGGATGGTTTGCTTGGCAAATGCGTCCGTGTTGAACGCGGCCGTATCGTTTTTGTCATCATATCGTGGCCATAATGAAACGAAGGTGGTATCGGCGATCCCTCCCAATTTGGCCTTCGCGAACACATCTAACTTCTCAGGCGTCAACCTGACAACCCAACGGTGGCTGGTGGTTCCAATCGGTCCACTACACACGCGAGAGTCTACTGGTAGTTTTATATGCATCGTAAGACTCACCGGATTGAAGAAATCAACTTCAGTTCATTGATAGCCTCCAAGGCCTCCTTCACATGTTGGGGGGTCTGCTCAGAATAGGGGAGGAAATCCGCTATCCTGAAGCCGTCGACGGGGAAG
>NW_003215694.1:49883-51644 GCF_000006405.1 Perkinsus marinus ATCC 50983
GGGACGAGTGTTGTCACCTGTCGACCCTTGATGAGGACGATCGCCTCACTTACGTCGAGCTTGTCCGTTGGGGCCGTTTGCTTTGTGAAGAAGAGCGAGGACCTTGTCGACACACTACCAGCGTTATGCCCCCGACGTCAGGTGATACAGTGCCATCTGTCACTCTGAATGTCTCTAGCGACGCCTCTCTCTATGGCGGTGGTGTCGTGATCTGCCGGCAGTTACCTGATGGCGGTGATGAGACAGTCCTGGTCGACGCTCTACGCTTTAGTCCACGGCAGACCTTCTACAGCTCGAATAGGAGAGAGCTTCTGGTGTGTCTGCAGGCGCTCCGGGCGTTATCTTCGCTATTGGACTTCGTAAGGTCGGCAGCGACTGCTCAAGACCGTGGTCTACGGCTCAAAGTCAACTTTGTGTCTGATAACTCCTCATCGGTTTCCTGGATTGGTAACCCCGAGGCGGTCCTCCGCCTCCAGTCGTCCAAGGCCTTGGAGAAGAGAGCTGTCGCCCGACTCGTCGACGCTATTAGCCTCGAGCTTGATGCTATCTGCAAGGTCTGTGGCAAAGACAACTTTAGTGTCTCACATGTCAGCGGGGAGGCCAATGTCCTAGCTGATAAGGAGAGTCGGCGGCTTGACCGTGTGGTCGCGGACTCAGGAGGTCGGTCATTGGGATCGCTAACCTCCTACTCTAAGACTGATGGCGTCAGAGTGGCTGAGATCGCCAACAACACTGCCAACGACGATCTCTGCTGCAGCGTGACGGATCTGAGCGGGCCCACCACCTCTTGTGGGTTCTGTTCCACATTGACCGATGACATCATTCAGGCGGATGATATTTCATTAGAATCTGACTACTTCAACTCTCACCGGTCGGTTATATCCCTCCGAGATTATTGTTGCTTGGTCAAGGAAGATACTGACTCTCCAGTTGAAGTTCTCTCGGGCTCACTTTGGGGGCGACTTACTCGCTCAGTCACAGGTTGCAGACAGCAGGCTGATAATGTCGCGGTGGAGGATGCTATCTTCATCGTGCGTGACTCTCTTTATGTAGCATCGCAAGAAGCCTGCGTGAGCAACCCTGAACCACTCGTGGAGATCCTAGCACGCGATGCCTGGGACTTGGACGCGGTACTTCAGATGATCAGCCTTCTCCGAGGCGTTCTTCGGGTCCTATGGCTCAATCGGCGATGCGATGCTCAGGGTTCGACAATCCAAGTCGAGCTTTTCCGCCTGTGGAATGACGACGATGTCCTTGCCGCCGCCCATTCGGCTCAGGGGGGAGGTGAGGTCAGCCACGCCAGTAGACCAGCTGCTGCCTCACCCCTACAGCCCTGTGGTAGCGCCGCTATCAAGGACGTCACAACTCACAGGTGTGGTCTTCCTAGTGGAGAGGTTATCTTTCAACCGGTGATACCGAGCACTGCTCCTCGTTTCGCTCGAAAGATCGTCCTGTCGGCTCATCGGTCCTGTAAGCATGGTAACCTCCCCTTTACCGTCGGATCTATCAAACTCTACCATCTGCCTTCTGCGATACGCCTATGTAAAGAGATACTGGCAAACTGCTTGGCGTGCCGTATCATACGAGCTTCCCGCACATGGAGTGCTCCCAGTGGTGTACTCGCCGACGAGGACGCCACAGTAGAGGATATGTTCAGGAGCCCGCCTTACACCTACGCCACTTGTGACGTGTTGTCTGTAGGGGATGGGTGTAAGCTACTTACTGTACAATGCCGGGCGAGCCGCCATATCTGTTGGAAGC
>NW_003215694.1:51744-53587 GCF_000006405.1 Perkinsus marinus ATCC 50983
GAGGCAATCGAAGTAATCGTCCCAGGTGTAGTTGGGGTTTCGAGGGCATAGTGTTTGGTTGGAGCATATGGGAGCCTCCTTGTCAACCCAGGGGTAGGTCATTTCCTTGTAAAACTCCAGATGGTTGGCCGAGGTGGTTGGACGCATAAAAGAAGCCGACACGACGGTGGGCAAGCAGAGGTAGGCGTAAATCCACATAGCGCACACTCGAGGGAGAACAACTGTCGACTTAGCAGTGTTAGTGGAAGCCAAGTTCTAAATGCGACTGATACAGTGAGACAGACGAGTCGTAGTGTGGATCTCACAATGTGGAAACTGATGTGAGTCCTACGACTCATAAAAGATGAGGCACAGACTTTCCGAGTTGGAAAGTCCAACTAGTCGAGCTGACCCTCTACCATTTCGATTCAGGAGTCCTGATTCTGAATCAGGATTGATTTCGAATTGCATCCCAACTATTGATAAGTACTGCATCATACAGTAGTGCAGAATAACAGCCTGTTGTTCACAAGCTGTGCCGATTCGGCACTGCCGAACCGTGTTGTTCGCGTTGTGCGGCCCGCACAAAATGTCGCGTGTGATTTAGTGAGCCGCGAATCGCGGATCGCGGCCCGCGATTCGAGATAGTGAAAGCCCCTCCGACTCGAGAGTGTGGGATTGGAGAACCGGGGCGCCATTCAGCGAAGGCTGGATTTCCAAGTGTGCGCGAGATTGCCAATCAAGCAACGTTCAACGTTGCCACTAGTCTCAGACTAGTAGTCTTATTGTCTAATCTGTAGATCGGCAATCGGGGAATCCATGACCTGCGAATGCGCCGAAGGTTCTATGTGGCAGGGACCGCATGGTGCGAATTAGGTCTTACTTGTTGCACACCGATACGGGCCCGGCACACATCCCCTGGGTCGGGTGGGTGTGGTTAAAGCGCATCAGGCCAGTGGTGCATTGCTGCTCCACATGGAAACAAGGAATTGTTAGGCTAAGTTCCGTGGGATGGCCGCACACATATCTTGCACGCATGTGTGCGTATGCACGTGCAGATTGTGTGCTCTTCGCGGTGCGTTCCAGGTTTGCATAGTCTCATTGATAGAGGTAACGTGCCTCAGTAACGTGAATGACATTCACGTTACTGAGGTGATTTCACTGCCGCAACGCTCCGCTAAGCTCTCAAAACTCAACTGTCTTCTGCATCTCTTTGAGACATGCCGAAACTAGGAGTCATCGGATTACGTTTGAATGTTTCCATGTTCACGCAACAGCCCTTCTGCCGATCTCGGCAGTTGACGGCAGTGCAGATGGCAGATGAGGTCCCAAATGGCAAGATACGGATGAGGTCCCAAATGGCAAGATACGGATGAAGTCCCAAATGGCAAGATATGGAAGAGGTCCCAAATGGCAAGATACAGATGAGGTCCCAAACGGCAAGATACTAATGAGATCATGATTACCTGGAAAAGAACTAC
This sequence comes from Perkinsus marinus ATCC 50983, assembly GCF_000006405.1. NCBI lineage: Eukaryota > Perkinsozoa > Perkinsida > Perkinsidae > Perkinsus > Perkinsus marinus. Next base: position 53,205 of record NW_003215694.1, read on the forward strand.
ACGTTTTCAATCTCGAATTCAGCAAATGAAAGAACAAATTAGAAAAATGAAATTTGATTTTAGTCGGATGAAAGGAGTTTTTCACCGAATGAAAGTCCAAATTCGTGGATGAAATTTATGAATTCGGAAACACAAGTTGAAATTCGTCAAACACAAGACCAATTTCGACCAATGAAAGCTCATTTTCATCACGTCTCGAAATGCACTATTCACACTACACGCACTTGCACCACATCTCGATATGCGCTATTCACACTCCACGAGGTGACAACTCGCACAATGTGCGAAGACTGCTCGAGGTACTTCTCAAATGTGAATAGTTATTGCACTGAGTGAGATTCACGGGTGATTCTCCGGGAAGTTGGGTCACATCGGTCCGTCGG
>NW_003215694.1:53687-77185 GCF_000006405.1 Perkinsus marinus ATCC 50983
GAAAATCCTTCATTGCAAATTTGTGGATTGCGCTGTACTGTTGAGCATTACGGTGCAGCCCATAGAGCACCATCAGCACTCTCAATTTGTGAGTCGCAAGTCGATCCGTGGCACGACGCTAACGAGAATTCCCTTCTATCGAATGAAAGTGAGCTTTCATTGGTCGAAATTGGTCTTGTGTTCGACGAATTTGAACTTGCGTTTCCGAATTCATAAATTTCCTTTTTACGAATTTGAACTTTCGTTTTCGACCGGTCAACGAAATTCTAACTTTCATTTCGAATTTGGACTTTCACTTCGCGAAAAACTCCTTTCACTCGTCGAAAATCAAATCTCATTCATCTAATTTATTCTTTCAATTGTTGAATTTGAGATTGAAAAGGTGTAGTAGCTTGTCAATCCCAAACTCATCGCGAAATTGGTTTATTACAAGCAGAAGAGGTTATTGCAAGCAGGGACTGCGAGAGCCATGCACAGCTTGTTATTCCAAGCAGCGCGGTGTGCTTGGGATTACAAGTAACTATTGTGACTTGCTTCGCCGATAATATAAAATCTGTTACATACTGCGTCAACTTTATGTTTTCGTTGTCAAATGGAGCACAATCAAGGCACATTCGTGCTCTGTCCTTCAAAGCAGCAACACCAGGTATATCCCTCAATCAACTCGGAGCTGAACAGTATCCGCATATATCATGAAACAGTTTTTACATTAATTTCGCAACGGGATGTTCTTTTAGGAATGGCAGTTGACATGAAGAAGTATTGATATCCGTTATCATCGTATTGACGGGTACACTAATACCCAGGTCACAAGCTGCAGACTTTGGGGTCCAATTCATACAAATCACCAGTGATCAGCCACTCAGACTTCGATTGTTGTACGAAGTTTGTGAATCTGACGAAACCATTCGCTTAATCTAGACTACAAGTCGAGTTTGAAGGTGAAAACCTCTCCATCGCGAGCCTGAATACGCTCTTCCAACTGCATCGCTCTCTCATCAGCCACCCGGGCTGCTTGTTTCTGTACCTCGGCATCATCTTCCGCTTGCTGTCGAGCTTGTAATTCTGATTTATGAGCCTATAATGTGAAAAGCATGGGCATGCGATAGCTGTCTGATACCATCTCACGTTGAGAGCCTGTATCAGGTTACAGCGAGTCTTTTCGAGCTCCTTGCTTGTATAGTCGCACCTGAACCACCTCATCGCTCGTGCTGAAGCAGGATAGATCACCTCATCATAGTACATTCCAAGTCGGCTATTAACATAGCGATCCCTTCATATTATGAAGTTCATAAGCAATCGAGTCTTTCCACTCAACAACAGCTATGGGACTCTCATCTAACACTGCCTAAAGGATCAAATGAATACCCTACTAAATAACTACAGCTCGAGCACCTGCACACAGACCGCAGTTCCGGTGGATTGCTCCGCTTGGATGCCATCCTCGAGTTTCTTACCATCCCTAATGAGATTGAGACACTCCTAAGCCTCATGGTGTTCCCATTACAACCGAGAGATTTCTCCCTGAAGTCTCTGCAACTCCGCTCTGGTAGCCTCATGTTCTTCTTTCTATGTTGTGATAAAGATCACGATTTTAGTACAGTGGTTTCCCTACCTGCCGAGCATTCATGCGCTTGCGACGCTCTCCTCTCTTGTTGCCCATCAAATCGGAGAAGCACGATGATTCGGACACCAGGCTCACGGAACAAAAATATTAGCGGATCCGGAAACTCAACGTAACAGTACTTGTACCACATACATGAAACATGTTGACTTGAAAACACAGACTTCATATTGGTCTACCTAAACTCCTCGCTAAGTACCTCTTGCTAAGTCTGCGGTGACCTCAAGGTCGACACCCGACCATCAAAGGAGAGCCCTCGGCACACTCGCTTGCTACTTCGAGATCTACTCCCGTCAGCGACACAATTACAATCGAAAGCTGGGAAAACAAAAAAATGGGGAGCAAACTCTCGGTAAGCCGTCGATGTGCTCAAAGCTGACACCCAGTAATACTAGGGAAAGCCCTTGGCACACTCGCTTCCTACTCCGAGGTTCACCTCTAGCAGTGAAAACAAAAAAATGGGGAGCAAACTCTCGGTAAGCCGTCGATGTGCTCAAGGCTGACACCCAGTAATACTAGGGAAAGCCCTTGGCACACTCGCTTCCTACTCCGAGGTTCACCTCTAGCAGTGAAAAAAAAATGGGGAGCAAACTCTCGGTAAGCCGTCGATGTGCTCAAAGCTGACACCCAGTAATACTAGGGAAAGCCCTTGGCACACTCGCTTCCTACTCCGAGGTCTACATCTCCGCCGCATGTCTGCAACTGATGAACAATCTGGCGGTGAGATTGCGCGCGCCCCGCTAATCGATTAGGTTTTCACTCGAATGAAAAATATGACGCGAGTGTGCTGGACCGGGCCTGGGTGCGTGAATATGAGTTTGCGTTCAAGAAGATGAGTTTGCGTGCAAGGCCTTATCCAGCGGCTTCACCTCGTGTTATCAAGAGTCTGATCGATCGAGTATAACTGTGCTATAGTTCTATCATTATCTGAGTTATCTCAGTTCTTCTTCGTTTATTTATCTTCGTTCGGTTCGGTTAGAAGATCGGTTCTATCGACCTTCGGCTTAACTGTCTTGACTTACCTCCGTCTTATATTTGTGGTATCGATCGACAGTAACTAAATACCCTACAACTGGCTAGGGCCACTACCGTATCACTAAGTTAGCTGGTATACTACGAGAGCTGGAGTCGAGTTGGCTTATCTAGTTATAGCAGTGAGATATCGATTTTGGTACACGAGTTCGACTCTCCCTCGAATAGCTTTTCCTTGGCAGCCAGTGTGACCCGCCTTGTCATTGTTACTTATCGATTGGCAAGACTAGCAACCGAACTGTTTGAGTGCCTTCCGTATATTGGGTGACACTGCTCGTCATTGAACGGCCGATAGATACCTGAGACATCATGCCTCAATGACCATAACACATTTCATTCTGTAATAAAAACATGCACCCTGTGTCAAGAAGCCAAGCTGGACCCTTTACCTTACAAAGAAAAAAACAACGACGATTCTTGCTAGTAGCAAGTCGCTACCACTTGGATTGGCGTCTGGAACTTCCGAACCGAAGCTCTCACAGAAGTTTCGGACGAGAATCACGTAATATGCGTATCACATATCAATAATATAATATTGTGTAGAACGAACTTAGATGACTGATCGATAATTGGTGGTAGTACTATCATAACTAATATCAGCGCGCCACTGCGAGTACAATCCCCTCACATCTTGGCTCGCCTGGGGATGTGGGTACGTTTTCCAGATCCCAACATCCCCAACATCCCCAACGTCCTATATTCAATAACCATTAGTTCGCACCTAGAACATTGAGTTACGTAGTTAACTCTTTCCGATTCTCCGAAAGTGCGTTACTTGGAGTGATATGAGAAGGGTCATACTGCTAGAAAACGTAGAATATCTTTGCGCTTTGATTTTTCTCTTCGCTCGCTTCGCTCGCGAAGCCCTTTCCCATTCTTGGTATATCCCCCATGCGCTATAGCGAGCTTGAGATAACAAGGTCTGCTTGATATTACAGGACTTGCTTGTTTTAACAATGACTGCTTGGATTAGCCCTGCCACGCCAGACAATGAGTATTAATAGTATCATGGGTCATGCCTTGACCTCAAAATATTGTACATGATGGAAGCCTCGAAGATTCTCATGACAACAAAACCCGGGCCGTATCCTTTCAACTCACCTGAACCTTATTTTTCGAACCACATCTTTCCAGTAGTTGAACTCCAAGAATGTGACATACCGTGTAACCTTCATATGATGCTTTGTACACTGCAAGTACTTTATATTGAACCAATATCGCAACAGGGTACATACCATTTCAGACTGTAATGGTACCTTGTAATTTATAGTATCGGCATTACTGTGCGAAAGTCACAACATCAACTCACGACTCCCTCATGGCTTGGTCAATCTGGAAAACACAGGAAGGACGACAACGTCAGATTCCTCAACATCGGAATCAGAAGAGTGACAGCAGAGAATGGCGTGCGACACAACCAATATAACCTCATCGAATCCTTCTATAGCAGATTCAATTATAAGATCACTCTTATGCCGAACCTAGAGGGCTAGACCTGTTTATCACTGAGGCTGGAAGTAAGACGGAGTAATCATTTTTGTTCTCGAGAATCTTTAAAGCCTCAGAATCAGAATCCGAATCTGGAAAGCCCACGTAAGCGCAAATGTTGAGAACGCATATTGCTTCCGATATATTGAATTTTGATTATGCCAGCTCAGAAAAGTGACTTGATGGATTAGCTGCCAACTATTTGAGTGGAACGTATAGTGCCGCAGGTCTTTTGGAAGCAGCAGCGCAGTGATGGAGCCTCTTTACTCCTCCCGAATCGTTGTACAGAATAAAACTGTGCCCGGCACTTCACGATTGCTGGGGAGCGCCGGTCTCATCTCATTGGGAAAAATGAACGACGACGAACCCCCTCTCAGCAGGTGTGATACAAGCAACATTATGTTGCTTGTATCACATCGCAGAGAATAACATGCGACTGCATCAGAGCTTCTCTCAGAAACTTGTGATGCTGAAAACCTGAGGGATACACATCCGCAATGACCTGGGTTAGTCGAGCGGCTCGACTCGAGCCCTCTATTGGATGGAAAGCGCATCCAAGCGTTCCTAGTTGTCCAGTGATCGGCAACGCCAGTAATGAGAGTATCTGGCTGGTATTGACTGGCAACTGGAGCCAATATCGCCTCGACAGTGTTGAGCCATTGAATTACCACGTGCGGGTACGGGTACGGGTATCTGATCCAATCGTGGAAGATTTCGACCGGACTTCTTTGATCTTAATCTTTTTTCAATAATCGCCTAGACATAACGAGTGCTCCCAACGAAGTGCCGACAACTAGCGAACAGACGATAGCCACTCTGAACAGAGGAGATGTCGTTCCGTATCTCGCCCGCCTCCGCCTGCCGTCTGATTCTCGAGTGGCCTCTAATTCCGCTCGAATGGCCTCTAATTCCGCTCGACTGGTGTCGAGGTTCGCTGGTATGGGTGCGCGGAGGTGATACGGTGGCAGCCACCGGGTGGCTGGTTTCATCCTGAGACAGGCCTGATCGGCAGAGTCGGCAAGTCATCCACTCTGGTCACCAGAGTCTGGTGTACAGCGAGACAGCCACCGGTAGCACGTGCGTGTAGCGGTAGCGCGTGATCGATCGGCCTGCTCAATAAATGGATGCTGAGAATCCACTCGGATGAAATTAGAATGAAACCACGCCAAACTAAAGAGAACAGGATGACTGTGTGTTAAGGGTTGTGTATCTCACTCACTGTCCGGAGGTTCGCTTGAAATGTCCATCAAACGATTAATCCCCATCGCCGCAGCTGCCGTAGTGACGATGTCGTCCAAACCACTCGATGGTCTCGCCGCCCGTGAAAAACATGATTATGTAAGTCACACTGAGGCAATCTAGTGGAAGTGGGGGATGTTCGACTTTTCCTCATCCCTATAACACCACCCGTTTTGGGGCTCCGGCCAGGCAGCAGCCTCGAGTGTTCTTTCCAACCTCTCAGAGCTTCCCTCCACTGAAGAACGCGACCACCGACTGCTGCTTCTTTTCCAACATGAAGCTCACTTACGACAGGCAATCGGTCAGAATAATCGTTGAACCGGACTTCACCCTGCGGACCATGTACATTGCCTGCCCAAGAACAGAGAAATGGGAGGCTTTTCAAGCCGACTTGTAGGCTCGCGCTGGGAAGCATTGATATTCTCAGCAGCATGTTTTCAGTTTGAACCCCGGAGCCCTCAGTCGATTCTACCCGTCTGGCCACGCGTTGTGGCCGATTTTGTACAAGAAAGCGGCCGATTTCGAAGAGTATCAGGACGGTCGCGTCAAGGATCCTCTCGGAAAAAAACTTCGTGTGAAGACTTCTGGACTCAAGCGGAAGGTTCCGACAGAAGTTTGCAAGGCGGTGATGAACGAGTTGAAGAAGAAATACGGCACATACATGGCAATGTGTGCTCGTTTTCGTCGTGCAATCGTGGGTCCTGACCGTCCACGTTGAGACTTCCCTCTTGAAATCGTGGATCTGCTAAGTGCAGACTTCTGTCCCCGGAGCAGCAGCGCATCTCTTGGTTGAGGCTGAGCATGTTTGTGCAAGTTGTTGCTGTGCGTAGTGATTCAGTTGTTGTGTGCTACAACATCGATACAATCGCGTCTCGTTTCGATTCGGCCTCGCATCCGGGACCACCAGAGGGTGTGTTCGGAACACAAGCCAAAGACCTTCAGAGAGCGTCAGAGACTGCGCAGTATCTAAGTCGCCTAACCTCTCGTATCTGGTACTGAAAGTGTCCCGTCCCAATCCGCTTTTCATTGCTGGATTGACTGATTCAATCCAGTGGATTCTATTCGAAAAGGTACACTTACTTTCTACACGTCGCCTCGTCATCCCGTTTTTTTCTTACGACAGGTGGATTCCTAGGAGCCTGTTGGGCGTTTTGAGTAGAGGTGCCGCTACTCAATACCCAGGGCAGCTGAAGGTTCGTCGATGGGCCTCCCATACGACACTACATTGGTTAGAGGCAGCGACCAGATAGAGTTGGGCTGGAAGATCTCCCCCATGCTTAGTCGGATAACAAGAGTTTGCGTAACGTAAGTTACGTAACGCAACTGACGTCTGCGCATTGCATCACCATGAGTGAGGATTTCACAGTGGAAACATTATCTTCGGATTGAAACATTCAACTTGAGAGTTTCGCTTCAAGGCTGCATTCGCTGGCTTACTCAGACTGGTGTTGACGCAATAATCGTGTATTTGTACATGTTAATCACAATGACAACACTCCACCGCGACATGACTCAGTCCACGGTCGAATAAATTGGTAAATGATGTTTCCCATCGAGAGGCATCATCGATTACTACCGAGCATCAGCCTCTCAGTTCATTCAATAAACTCTATTGATTGGAACGCGCTTACTTAGCGTTCGAGAAGCGGTTCCATCGTGTTCACGGAGAAAATGCGTTCTGAACGTCCGAAGGCCTCAGCTCCGTCGCCGCCTTGCACAAAATGATGCTCTCGTTATGCGCATGAGAGAGATACAGCGCCCGGGGTGGATCTATGCCTGTTCCCTAGGGTACGTCATTTGAAAAATCGTGTATCCTGCGCTCTAGGATTCCGCCGCTACTCTGAGAGACGGTGAACGTGGCTGCGTCTGTGATTAGGAAGAAACAAATCCGAATGCATAAGGAGACGTTATCAAGGCCCCAATGGTTCGAAAGTGACTCATTCGCCAGTATGAGGACAACGTATTCGAAACGTGTTAATTAAGGTATCCATAATGTAGTTGACATCTGCTAGATGTTCACGGCCTTCTGATCACGTCCTCCTTCAATCCCCCTTCAACGGTTATTGTAGATTAGATGATGAAGAATCTTCATCAGATGATTTTGGCCTCTCATCTTCATTGAAGATGAGGTGCCGAAATTTTTAATGCTTCCACACCTATACCACTCAATTCTGTGGATCCCAGGGTGTCATAAGTTACTTATGAGATGACACCGGGACGTACAGAATTTGTGGCAGAAATGCACCGTCCTAGCTGATGTAAAAAACACGATCAACACGCCCAGGGACAAGGAGTCAAGTTGACTAGGTTATAACCAGGTATCCGACATACGTACAGAGAGGTCACTGTATGGGATAGGAATCACCAGAGACGACGACTATCGCAGGAAGACTGCGACAGGAGACTGCGTTACGAAGTTTAGTGGAGGACGTATAGAGGGCACATAAGAGCTACACCTACAGAGCATCTGTACAGCAACCACTTATGATCCAGATCCAATAGCTAAAAATACTGCAAAGCGGTTGCGGCACGCAAAGATACGGTCTGTAGCACGCGGTGAAGGATCGCACAGGAGATAGGGACAGTCAGGGTTGTGCAGGCCCTGTGAAATTTCGCGTTCCGCAAATTTCAATTTCAAAAATCAGTATTTCACTACAAAATTTCAAATTTCAATTAATTTCGGAGGGCGCAGGTTCAATATCGAGGGTCGGACACGTGCAAAAAAGTGCCATGAAATTTTTTTCCGAAAATCGATTGCGGACAGGTTCCATGCAATATAACTATATAAGAGGGGCTTATATTCGAAGTTTTAGCTTGAAAATCGCTCTGTAGAAAAAGTTACCTCTGCACACGTATTGTCGGTCTCTAGATGGCGCGTACTGTAGCCTTCCGCGCGCCACAAAATTCTCGGAAAGGAATTTCCGCATTCTGAGATTTCGCTTTCTGGAACGTGTTTCAGAATGCATTCTAAAGTTTTCTGAACACGTTCGGAATCTATTTTGGAACGCATTCCAGAATGTGTTTGGGGGGCTGTTCTCTGAACGCGATTTTGGTGTTTTGCATTCTGGAATGCGTTCTGAGTTTCGGAATGGGTTCTCTGAACACCCCGTAAATGTTTCTGCAATTAGATCGATGGGCAAATTTATTTCGAGGGGCCGCGCAGGAGCAAGCCGAGTTGACCAGACCGATGACGATGACATGAGTGTGATTAGTGAAGTCGATCCCGCACCGAAAAATGGTAGTATTGAGAGCGTCATGAGTTAGGTGGTTGTTGATCAATCGGAGACCTGCTCCGTAGCAGAAAGTGGCTCAATCGAAGACCCATCATTAGGAAGTGGGGCAAGTTGCGCTAAAACGGGATCTTGCAAAAGTATATGCAGTGACGTATGCTCAAGCGGAAAGACGGAGGTATCTTCCGTATCTGATGTAGTTGAAGCTCTTGCGAACTTGCGAAGCCGTTTCAAGTGTGGTTTCATTTGCTGAGTGTCCGAATCGCGATGATGGTAGCGCGAGCAGCCTATCAGACACACGTTCCATGAATAGTGACTGCAGTCGCCTGAGATTGCATTATATACCTGAGGAATGCGCTCGTCGAACTAGCCACGCCAGAGATCGCGCGCGCGATAGCGCGCGCAAAAAAATATTAGTTTCACATTTCGCGAAATTTCATGAAATTTCGTGAAATATTTCGACATGAAATTTCACGAGTCAGATTGCACTGAGATGCATAACCCTGGGGACAGTGCGCTGTAGCGGAGCGAAGCAAGTCACATCCAAAATTCTCAAAAAGTGCGCACTTGACGATGTACGCACGGGATGGTACTTGGTACACCCGCGGTTCGTATAGATCCCATCAGGTGTCCTCTGGATACCTGGGGGCTCATGGGCCTGTATATCACGTATTGGATCCGCTCAGAGCCCTTCGTGCTTAAAGCGAGGAGGAGTTCCCTTCTGACCAGTTGACATTTCCCGTCGATGAAGGTCAAGGTTCTACATCGAGATCCTTCCGAGTATACCATTACCAAGCCGGGCGGTATACAAAAATACCAGCGCAACGCGGATCCCGTTTTGCACCCATTCGACCGAGCTACTGAGTAATGATGGCGTCCAACAGGTGGTGACGTAGTATCGTAGATTTTCATAGATACACCCGAGCCTTGAATGGAGCGAAGATACAGAAGATGTTCGCCAAGCCGTTCCTCTGTGCCCTAGAAGGCCACACGGATGCCGTTAAATGCATGACCAGATGCAGGACCGTGATAGCACCTCTATTCACTGGCAGTTGCGATGGCGAGGTACTCCAGAGAGATCAGGCTTCATCACATGACCTCTTCAGATACGATTCTGGAACGTCGGTCAGCGGAGGTGCTTCAAGTCAGTGCGAGCTCACGAAGGTTTCGTTCGTGGCCTGTGTACTACTAGTGATGACTCCCTCGTCGTCAGCGCTGGTGAGGACAAGACTATCAAACTGTGGAAGTAGTATTGGGAGCAATTTTACTATCGCTGATGACGATGCTCAATTATAGATTCGATCCTGATGAGGCGGTAGGGGAGATGCTTGATGAGAAGTTCAGTACCGTCGGAGCCCTTCAGTCGGGCTCATCGGCATCTCTCCATAACGACCAGGTTGTGCCTGCTCACGTTCTCAACTCGGTAATAACTAGTGCTCTTGGAGAGCAGTGGACTTGTTAATTTCCAGTCTTCTATGCTGTCGTCGATCGATGCCCATTGGGGTAAGAGCTCTATGCTAGCCACTGCTGGAGAGACTGTGGATATCTGGGACTACAATCGGTACTCTCTTTCTCTCCAGTCTAGCGTCATGACAGCATCGTCCTCCTTGTAGGACTACACCCCTTTCTACCTACGAATGGGGTACGGAAGCTACTCTTAGTGTGAAGTTCAACCCTTGTGAGGAGTGCCTTCTTGGTACGACTGCTATGGACAACTCTATCGGCCTCTTCGACGTCCGTATGCAAAGTGGTTTGAGAAAAGTACTACCATTGGGCAAACGGAGATAGTCTTATCGTAACAGATGCGGGGAAGCGTTGCTGCTTCTAAAAGTTTGTTGAGAGCTCCATGAGCAGTAATACAACTATGCAGGGGCTCTAGGAGCTCATGGACGCTTTATCGCTAATCACCGATATATTAGAAGATCAATGTGACTGTCGCAATCTCAATCGAAGCACCTTACATGGGATGCGGTCGCAGAGATGCTTTACGATCCGTTACTCCTCTCGCCATGACACGCTAAAGTTTAAAATGATAATAAATACATTCCGAACATTTTCTATTGTGAGCATCCGAGCTGTGTATATCTAACACACTGTCCGGAACTCGTATAGGGCTAAGGCCAATACTCGGTACCGTAGGTGGTCCTTCGTAATCGAAGCAACGCTTTCTGCTGGAATCCTCGTCAACCTCTGCGGTTCAGTGTAGCCAACGAGGATGGCAATCTGTATACTTTCGATATGAGGTAGTGATATTATTATTATGAATCTCATCGTATCTGAGGAGCTAACGCTGTTAGGAAGCTTGATTCGGCTGTGTTCATCCACAAGGGACATGTGCGGGCAGTGCTTGACCTTGATTACAGTCCTACTGGTGAGGAATTGGTTTCTGCTGGTTATGACAAGACCATACGAATCTTTAACTACGAGACACAACGCTCGAGGGAGGTAATACAGGTGCTTGGTGGGTTAACCTTATCTCTATTGATTTGAATGCGGCTTCAGAGTGAGTTTCGGAACCAGTGTACTGGATAACTTCAATAGCTCTCCTTGGGCTTTTTCGTATTGCAGTTTTTCGACAATCAGGTGTATCACACGAAACGAATGCAGAGAGTACTATGCTGTCAGTACAGTGGTGATGGTCGGTTTGTGTTTAGTGGGTCGGAGGACTGTAATATTCGAGTGTGGAAAAATGAGGTAGTACCAGGGATCGAACCAGCGCGGTTTGCCAACGTTTTCGCCCCGCACAGGCTTCTGACAAGTTGGGCGTTGTGAGCAAGCGGGAGAAGAAGGCTCAGGCATATCGAAAGAAGTTGGTTGCGAAGTACAAGCATATGCCGGAGATAAGACGGATTGCAAAGTAGTATGGTGTACTCACCGGGGTTCGAACCAGGAACCTTCCGTATTTGTAGCCACAAGCATCTCCCGAAGGCCATTAAGCTCCGACAAGATAAGATGAACATAATGGACGAGGCTCAGAAGAAAAAGGAAGCAAATAGGGTGAAGAACTCAAAGCCCGGCAGCAGGCCGAAAGTCGGCGAGAAGCAGAAACCTATTCTGCGGCAGCTCAAGTGATAATGCATTTGTATTCAACTGTATCACTGGCCACACGTTTCTATCTAGTGTTACCGCCCTGTGTTTTGGAGTTAATGATTTCAAGACGTGACGGAAGAGTGGTATCAATACGCCGATAGTGAACGGTTCACTATCGGTGGTATTGATACCACCACAATGCGAACACACTGGTACCCTACAATGAACCATACAATGGGGTTCACTGTGAACCCTACAATGCGGAAACACTAGTCGACACCCATCCGAAAGGCCCCTCGAAGAGTTCTATAAATACTTATCCCGGATGATGAAAATGACCACAGAGCTCACGACATAGATGTGGTCATGAAAATACACTCCCACAAGCCTTGTTGACTTACTAACACAAGATTCTCGGCAGAAATATGGCTCGGTTTGTAATGTTATAGTGAATGTGATAGTGTGGAGTTCAAGTTGAATGGGCCATAGATGTTTATCAAGGCGTAGAAGAGCCGATATCATACGACTGCATCATAGCAAGGAACTCTTGGAAGTCGATGAAGCCGTCGCCATTCGTATCGAACTCCCGAATAATTTCAGCTACAGACTGCTCATCCAAATCGTCCTGCTGGGCAGTACCCATTATCTGCCGGAGCTCGTCCGACGATATCTTCCCGTTCTGCTGTCGATCGAGGATCCTGAACGCCTTTCTACACAAATCAATACGAGAAAATGTAACCTGCGATATGGCAGCAGCCAAGAACTCTGTGTAATCAATAGCGTCACTAGCATCAGTGTCGATACCAGCGAAGAGCTCATCAATCTTGGCCTCTCTCATACCTGGTCTCGCCCTCTTCATAGCCTCTCGAAACTCTGGTAGGGTTATTGTTCCGGAACCAGTAACATCCAGTGCTTCAAACGTACTGTTGATCTCCTTGATCCACGCCGCGCAGCTGCACACCGACAAATTATAAGCAATGGCGTTCACGGCTACTTTTCGTAATTTGCTAGCGTGAACGAAGGTCTCGAAGGTCTCAGGACTCAGATGGACCTTATCGGCGTTAGGTCGATACCGCTTCATCCAGGGATGCTCCCAAGCTTCAGCGGCAGTCAAGCGTTTACCACAGTCCTTCTCCATCAAATGCCTGATGAGGTCCTTCGCCTCCTCTGAAACATTTCCCCACCACTTCTCTGGAAACTCTATCTCTTGACTTTTCGTGATTGATTCCAACACTTCGCCGGTAGTAGCGCCTCTGAAAGGCGGATAGCCACCCAGAAGTACAAAAAGGAGGACTCCCAAGCTCCACATATCCATCCCAGTGTGATGCTGATGACCAGCGATGATCTCAGGGGCCACGTAATAGGGAGTTCCCACCAGACCGTGGAGCCTCTGGGCCTCCTTACCAAAGTCATTGACCAATGATATCCCACCAGGCGGCACGTCGTTGACGGCATCGCGCTGAGTGCTGACAATATCCACTTTTGGCAAGCCACAGTAGCGGAGCTCGAACCGTGACACCCTCCGAGCGCCCAAGTTGATCTCACGAGTCTGGCCCTCGCAGGAATTCAGCGCACAGGAGTTCTGAAAAACTCGGGCACTGAAACCAAAATCGATCAACTTGACAGGTGACCGCGGACAAGGCGTTGAGAGGAGTATGTTCTCAGGTTTGATATCACGATGGATGATGCCCTTACTATGACAATAGTTAACCGCTGACAGCAGACCCCTGAGGATCCTAGCAGCCTCTGGCTCTGAGAGATAACGTTCCTTAAGAAGGTACTCGGTCAGATCAGGCCCTCGACAAAGCTCCATGACCAAATAGAAGGACATACTGTCCTCATAGATCTCATACAGTTTACAGATGCTAGGATGATCCAGACGCCCCATAGCGCCCACCTCACGCTTCATCTGTCGATTGACGATAGATATCTCCTCGAGGCTACACGTCCCACCGCTGAGGGCGGCATCACACTTGGGGATTATTTTGATAGCCCGGTGGTCTCCCGTAGCACGACATACGGCTTCACAAACCGACCCTTGAGAGCCGTTCCCGATCACACGCTGGAGCTCGTATTCCTTCAAGAGCTTCTCTGGACCATGTCTGTCCTTGTCTCTCCGGTCGATGATCAACGTCTGGCGTCCTCTAACGAATAGACTACCAGGTTGATTCTCCCTCTTCAGCGCTCGATAGGCTCTCTCATGAGACACCGACTGTTCGAACTTCTGGTGCGGACTAGTGACATCAGAGCTACAGCTGGTGCTATCACCAACGGACATCTCAGGGCTCATCGTAGACCTTCGTCGCATTGTACAGACTCCACCCGAACAGGATAACACCTTCTCACTCAGACGCTCGTCAGTAGTGACTGTAGCCACATGGCTGATGCTGCTGTCGTTCACAGATGGCGGCTCTGTCAGCGAGATAGGCATTAGAACTAAAGTGAACAAACCTGGGATTGAAACAGAATAGAACGTAGCGGTCCACTACACTTTGCTTAACGCTTACTTCGTTTCTGCAACGATCATTTTCGAGGGGATGCACAAGTTTGGAGAAACACGTTCGAAATGGAAGTATCATACCGTCCTTTCGAACTTTCGAATTTGCCACAGATGAGCTATGCCAGTGCCTACGCTACTGATGCTTAACCATAAACGGGTATCTCTAACACCTCTTCAGGATAACGAGACCTCCCACTGTGGATCACACAAGCAGATCGAACCTCTCATGTATTCGCGATGAGAGTATTTCGTCGAAAACGATTAGCGCTCGCCCAAATGAAATCTCGGCGTGAAGCACGTGTTCAGAGGACGTATGTGTACGTGTTTGTGGTTCAACTTGTACCATTTATTGCTCGTTAGATATGGACAAATTCAATCTGATTTGCATGCATATGGTGCATGATACACCGTGTATCTGCTGTGTTGTTAGGCAGACAATCGCATCCACCCTGTGTATGTCTTTCAACCTACGGTCAAGCCTCTTGTGTCGCCAAACGGCGAGCGCAGAAGTGATGAGCACGCAAGTGCATAGCTAAATTTGCTAAGCGAGCCAGTAGTCGTTCTGTTCTTTCATTTGAGTCTTTGAGGAAAGTGTTATGGTAGTATCATTATCATTTTGGTGCTTTTCCGTCCATGCCTGGTGTTGCGCCGTGTGAACAAGGAACACAACAGTATCAACAACAAGGGACATCAGATGGACTGTTACATTCTACCGGGATGACCATTGCCAATGTGCTCGAGCTACCAGTATGTGTGGATCCTGTATGGTCTGGTCCTCGCCCAAATATGCCGTACCCGATGTTCAAGAAGTTGGTACAACAACAGCAAGCAGTCTATGAGCTGAAAGGTGGTGCGAGTTATCAGTACCTAATGCGATGTCTCGGCCAACCTCTGAAAGGGGAGGTTCAGGAGATTTACCTCCGAGGAGTTCCCCAAGAGAAGGTTTGGGAAGGCCTGGATGCACGTTATGATGCACCATGGCGTACGTATAGTATGCATCGAAGATGGAACTAAGTTCTACATTGGATTCCAATGTAGAACTCCAATGTAGGGAGATGCGAACAGAATTCCATGGCTTCCATCATGGAAGCAGCTCGCTCAAGAACAAGGTGAAACAGTGCATGAGTTCGCCAACCGTGTGATGTCGATGGCATCCGTGATTCATACATCAACTGGGGTAAAGCCAAGTGCGACTGAGCAGGCAGGGACCTTTCGCGATGGTCTTCTGCCTGATATAGCTGGGAAATTGGATGCTTATTTGGGTCCAAGATTTGCCTGTCTGGAAGAAGCTAAGGACGTGGCTGAATACTACGAGTCGAAAGTCCCCAAGGGCAAAGCCCTAAATAAAGGTATCGGCAAGGGCGACAACAATAAACCTCATAGATCATCCGAGGTATGTCGCCACTTTCTGAAAGGTACCTGTAAATATGGAGACCGCTGTCAGTTTGCTCATACTATGAACAGATCTCCGCAAGTAAAATCACCCAGTAGTACTGGTGTGTCGACTCAGAATAGCCGTCCCTCTGGTATTTGCCATCAATTCTTACAATCTGGTACCTGTAATCGTGACCGTTGTCTATTTCGTCACGAGCGTGACAATGTTCCCATGACGTCAAAACCTACTGCTACAAGAACCGTAAAGAGCTCTACGGAGCCGGCGATGGTGGTGATCGATGATATTGACCAGTACCCCGCGAAGGAAGAGTCTTGGGCGTCGGTCATGGCAGTTCAGTCGAAGGAGTTGGCTACACCATCGTTGTCACAGTCTTCAAAGAGTTTGACTGCATCGCTTAAGTATAAGAAGGCCGACACTGGCGAGACCCATACCCTTATTACCCTATTGGATACTGGTTGCACTATCAATCTATTATCGTTACAAGCGGCCAGAGAGATGAAGTTGATGATTGAACCATTGTCATGTAGACGTGATGTTACGCTGGCTGATGGTAGTAGCATGCCTCTCGGTGGAGAGACGATGTGTGTTGTGAGTACCTCCAAAGCCAGTGCGTTAATCAAATTTTGGGTCGTCGATCAGTTAGCATTCGCGTCAGTTCTCGGGTTAGATGCCCTGGGGAAGTTGTGCATTACCATTCAATTAAAACCCGATTCTATCCCTGTAGTCTCCAGTGGCAATCGAAACCCGCAATCGTCATTATCGGTGTCTCCCTCGATCGATCCACCTGTATTTTCCTGTGGTGTATTCTTGGAGCCGTTCCAGGGATACACTGAAGTAGAGGAACAGTCGTTTATTGCCTATGATGATAGTGATAATCTATCAGGTTTGTTTCATGATGAGTCTAATGATAATGTTACCAAAACGGCATCTCAGTGCGAGCCTTTTGCTCCAGTAGTAGAGTATGATGATCATTATGAAGTCGACATCCCTTGGAAGGATTCGACTCGTCCACGTTTCAATTTGGCAGAGGCTAAAGGCCGTTTTCAGTCTTTGTTGCGTCATACATCGTCTCGAGATATTGATGCTGTTCAAACTGAGTTAAATGAAATGTTGCTTATGGGTCGTATCCGCGAGTGTGACCCACGTGATGTTTTGTATTATCTACCTTTACGTCCGGTATATAAACCATCATCATCTACGACTCAAGTTCGTCTTACTGTAGATGGACGTAAGCTTAATGCTTTCACGAATAAATGTAGCACCGATGGTAAACTTAAAATCACTGACGTTCTTCTAGTGATGAGAAGTAGTATCCACTATACGAGTCTCGACTTGCAGAGGGCTTTCAACTGTATAGGTCTCTCTCAGTCGAGTCAGTGTTGGTTTGGTCTGTATGTATTTGGAGCTCATTACTTATGGCTTTGTTTACCGTTCGGCTGCAACTTTTCTTCTGCAGCATTGTTCCGATCGTTATCGTTGCGAACCCCATCATTACAACTTTCGCTCAGTCTTCCGATAACTATATTTGTTGATGATATCGGTGTTAGAGGTGATACTATTATTGATCTACATCGCAACGAGAGGATCGTTATTGAAGGGTTCAAGAAGAAGAACTTTGTCTTCCAGTCCCTGAAGCGTGTAAGTACGGATGGCTCCTTTAACGGTGAGGCTCCATATCTGGGCTACACGTGGGATGTGGACAACGATCGGCTCTGTCAAGTATTACCACCTTTGGATCTGCAATCTCCGATCACAAAAAGGTCCTTAATTAGTTCTCTATCAGTATGGTACGATGCTGCTGGCTTATTCATTGCGGTAGGTGTCAGCGCGCGTTTACTGGCAGCAAATATTCATGCCCAGCTGCTCGACTGGGATACACTTGCTACTGAAGAGCTCATTGAGAAGGTCCAACAGTGGTACACCGATATAAGGTCGAAGGTATTTTCGACACCCCGAGCTCTTAATTTGTCTACTCTCTACATTTTCTGTGACAGCTCTAATGCGGCCTGGTGCTCTCAAGTGGATTGTCCCCTCATATCAACTGAAGTCGGTCCTTTATACGTATTGAGGAGCGTTGCTGGTGTTTATGGACCTCATTGTCGATGGTCCATACCTAAAAAAGAGCTGTATAGCCTATGGCGGTCAGTTCGCCTATGTGGGGATGTTCTAAAGTATGTTGATAACGTCAGAATACCAATATCTTCTATTATATTCTATACCGACTCGGCAATTACTCTATGGCGTTTGAAGCGTCCAAAGTTGGATGATGATCTATCGCGCCTGGAGAAAAAATGGGTTAAAGATATAAGATCAGTTTGCTCGAAGTTATTCGGCAAAGGTTTAGGGGATGCGGCTACCCGGGCGAAGATCGACTCTACTACTGTGGTCTTGGCTGAAGTAGCACGTAAATGGGCATTGGGGTCATCGTTGGTTATCTTCGACCCAGCTGTATCGGCACTACCTTCTAAACAATGCGTCGATGATTTATCTGGCCTACAGTGTATGACCATTATCACCGACTCGACTAATGGCAGTGAGCCCTCCACACCACAGCCGGTCATATCTGAGTCTGATCAGCATGTTGATTGGGCAGAACTTGCCCGAACAAACCAGAATTCATCGTCCTTCCTTACCGCTCTTCGAGAGTTTCTACTACATAGGAAGGTGCCCGATGGTTGTTCTATTCCGCATCGAGTTCTCAACGATGCTTCCAAGTTCCATACGGTCGAGGATGGTATATTATATCGGTGTGTAAGATCAACTTCAGAAGGTCAACCTCTACACCAAGTGGTATTGGACCCAAAAGTCGATGATGAGGCAATGATTAATCGTTTGATTGACCACTACCACAATACTACTACTCATCTGGGAGCTGAAGCCATCGCTCGTACAATTAAGATGGAATATTATTGGCCTAGGATCAACTGTTTTGTTCGTAATCGTCTGCGAACATGCGATCCTTGCCAAAGAGTTCATGCCTCTGTGGCCTGGCGCAAGACCGTAGGGTCTCTACGGATGAAGTCTACTATACCTGGTCAAGTGCTTGGGTTGGATCATGTGGTGAACTTACCTACGGGTGACGGTAATTTCCATCACGTGTTGAGTCTCGTCTGTGCAGCTACAGGCTTCACTTGGTTTCGAGCTACAAAAACCACTAGGTCTATCGAGACTACAAAAATCCTAGATAGCATCTTTAGTGATGCGTCTTTCCCTATCTGTCTCGTGGTGGATGGCGGATTTAATTCGACTAATTTCCGAGAGTGGTGTACTACTCGCCACATAATGGTTGCGACCCTCCCTCCGCATCATCGGAGCTATGGAGGTTGGTTGGAACGTTGCCATCTACATCTGAGACAATATTTCGCTACTAAGCACGCGTCTGGTGAGGAGGTGAAAGAATGGCCATCATGGTTGGGTGACCTGCAGTTGGTTCATAATCTCACAGTCTTCCCTGGTTTGGACTTTGGTCCTGCTGATTTATTCTATGGCCGTCGGTTACTGAGACCGTGGCGTACTACATCATCCTCTACTGAGACAAATGAGGACGTGTTGCAAGGTGTTCGTCAATTATTATGTCCTGAAGAAGAGTCCTTTCTGGAAGACTTATACAGATGCCGATGTGAGGAAACTCGTTTACGCTTCGAGGAGTATAAGAGATTTTGGGAGGATGTGAAGGAAGTACAACAAGTAAGGTTGAGTCGAAGAGTGAACAATCATTCTCTGAAGTCTCCTGAGTTTCCTGTCGGTAGTAAATGTCTCGTCTATTGTCCGGAGTCGAATCAGTCCAAGCATTCTTTGAAGTTCGCTGGTCCTTTCGAGATCGAAGAGGTGGTTTCTGATTCACTCCGTAAGATTAAGTCCGCTGGTCAAGGTGGACATGGTAACAAGGATATATCACCGTTACAAAGTGTTCATAATCTCTATCCCTACTACACTCGTGATGATGACGAGATTCAATGTTGGGTACAGTGTGATCTGTGTGACAGGTGGATTCCTGTTACATCGTCTCTTTATGGTAGATTTTCTGCTGTAACTACTCGTTTCAGCTGTCGTCTAGCTGGTCTTACTTGTCGTGTGGCAATGTCGCCAAACGGCGAGCGCAGAAGTGATGAGCACGCAAGTGCATAGCTAAATTTGCTAAGCGAGCCAGTAGTCGTTCTGTTCTTTCATTTGAGTCTTTGAGGAAAGTGTTATGGTAGTATCATTATCATTTTGGTGCTTTTCCGTCCATGCCTGGTGTTGCGCCGTGTGAACAAGGAACACAACAGTATCAACAACAAGGGACATCAGATGGACTGTTACACTTGTCGCCCAGCACCGTTGGTCCCCTTGTCGAGAATATTTAGCCTACTGCAATCATCACCACACTTGTAAGCACTCCCTATCGGGCTCATGCTCTATTTCCCAGGGAGTGTCCACCACAATCCATACCGACCACTCAACCGCTATGCCAACTCTCCACACAAAATGCTCAGTGTGCTTTTCACTCCGACTAACGAGTGATCTCGATTCTTTTGACATATTGTCGTACACGGCAGATGTCAGCCAAGGTGGCCAACTAGAGAGTTACGGTTTGTCGAAGCACAAGGGTGCACCGAAGTTGATCAAACTTGAGCACTACGTGGGAAACTCGACAGATCTAATGTGCCAGGATAGTCCTTCAAGGACTTTGACTTTAGTCGAGTAGTATGTGCTAACTTTAAATACTCCCAGCACTTCATACGACATATGCTTGCGGGATAGAGTTGCCATATGCGGCAATATATACTCAAGACAGTTTAAACATGGGTAAAATTAACTTAATACTTTCCATTTACACTTCAGCCGTGTAGTCGATGAAGACAGTGCTCCTCAGGGGAAGCCAGCAGGGCACGTGCATTGCTCGCCAGTGTCGGTTAAACCGGTACTTGATTCGACACCTTGTAGTTGGCGGATAGTTTCGGTCCTCACGAACTTAGGGGCGATGAAGATCTCTTCTCGGTCAGGACAAGCCCTGAGAGGATTCGTAGCGATTACGCAAGCCATGTGTCATACAACTCCATGACTGACCTTTTATTGAGCGTCGTGTCAAAGGGGGAGTCGCGGTAAAAGCCAGGCATGCACCAGCAGACCTGAAGATCTTCAAACCAGTTGTACTCGCACCAGCTGGGAGGACTATCCTTCGGGTACCCTAAACAGAAGGAGGACACATTCGTATACGAACATAGCCGTGGATATCAAATTACAGGAGAATGCGCGGTGTTCATATGCATCCCAGGAAGTCGGGCATGTAGCGTTAAGCTCAGGACCGTGAGGAGGGAGCAACACATACTCAGGCTTCTTCTCGTAGCACCTTCCAACGAGCAACTTGCCAAAACGAGAGAAATCATCCTTACAGCCAATCCCTATTCTTCCGTCCATGATCATTCCCTTTGTCGTTAGGGTCTAATCGACACTCTGAGAACGGAGCCGTGACGGAAACGAATTCAGTCGCGCAGTGCCCACCAAATTTCTTAGGAGCATCGGTATAACCCTTGTCGTCCTGATGCTTCTCATGGAGTCTAATACAAAACCTACACCAACCCATAGCGATCTGACGTCCTCCACTACTGGCTAAAACTTACTGCTTGATCTTCTTCTTCCGAACACCGTACGTCTCTGCATCTTTCCACTTACCATTACAGTCGGACTTGCCATCCTTAGTCTTCACTTTTCCACGACCATTGGCGTACAAGTTGAAGTCTACGTCCTTCGCCGCGGCCTTCGCTTTGGGCTGCCCTAAGGAGAAAGATCATCACAAACGCAGGCAACCCCACGAGAGTTAGAAAGCGACTCACATCGCCTCTTATCCTCATCTGCACGCATCAACTTAACTGCCGAAGTACGGTACAGCACGATAAGACTCGCGGCCAGGATAGACGACGCTTTGCAGAGCCTTACCATGGACGTAATAGACAGGACAGAGAAGCTGAGACTGACAAGGACTGTAGTCGGGTTCGAATAGTGGAAGCTAGTGAGATTACGATGCAGGCACTGATCGTCATCGTACAGTAGCGGAGAATTGACATATCGTGGAAAAGATGAAACGGTCATCGGCGAGCGAAAATGTGAGCCGTTTCACTTACATGTTACTCGTAACAATATTTCGACAAAGCCGCTGTAGCCAAGGGTAGCATTTAACGTGACGTAGTCAACGAAGCATCGATAGCAGTAACAGACACTTGAGACGATCGTGTTCACTGTCAAGTACACCTCACCCGGCAGCCTTCTGCCGCTAAGGGGAAGTGGAGAAGGATCGACCTAATTTGCGTTGGGTTGCTCATCATCGCTTCTATAGGACACTCGATGGCTCAGAGCAGCTTGAAGGAGACTAACTAGGTTCGTTCGTCGTTCGTGATGTGATCCACGACAATGTAGCCTTTTGGTGATGTGGAATGTATGAAGCATGCGGTTGTCCTCTATATCACTCTTGTCACCCTATGGCTCTGCATCCCTCCTATAGTGAGTTCGGCTAGTTCCCAGGAAGGTGGGGTGACACTATGTGTTACGAACAACACTGGAACATGCTGGTCAGCGATTCTACTCCATTCAATCCGATTGAATTCGTCGATATGCTTGTTTTGCCGAAGAGTTCACAAAATCCCATATCATTTCCAATGTCTTGACATGTCCTTCTAATACCACCATAATGGTCCTCCAGCAATTCTTTCGTCGCAACGAAACTGCTGATCGTTGGTCGCTGTCTCCGCATTAGTTAATACTTCCTCTCGATTCCATGATTGTTTTGACCATCTTCGTCACGCTTTCAAATAACACTAGCAACTCAAATCCTCAATGATAACAGCATTTAAAACAACATCTGGTACATACGCCTCTCCTCTACTCTCGATGTTGGTGTTCAGGAACATCTCCTCGGGAAAGCATTCGGATCAGCTTTCCCGATAGTATCTGATCACCGACTTCTATTTCCGAGCTGATTTCTCTTCTCACCTTCAACAGAATCAAGAGAAAAACGAGAACAAGGACAAACACTGTGAGTTGAACAGTTGGGGGCTCGGGCCAACCGCGAGGAATCTGATGAGATTACTAATCATCCCAAGAAATGTTGCATTCTGCTACTTTGATAAATGGACATTCGAATTGAAAGACGGCTCCAATAAATCGATGGTCCCGGCTCGCACTCAAAGCATACATGCCACATCGGCAACAATCCACCACGTACGCCAGGAAGGCAACCCCCACGCCCACCACCGAAGCCGTCACATGAGGTGCAGGTACGACCGCTGACCCTACACAGAACGACCCATTGAGTTCAACAACAAGATCGTCCCCACCTCCTTTTTCCATCCCCTGTAGCTCTTCCTCGTCCGGGGATTTCCCTATACTATCTGCAGTCCACGGATTGTTCTCAAGTAACATGTCCATCACTCGAGCTTCCAACTACCACAAACACCCATTCTAGCAGCATTCGCAAGAAGCTAATCTCACCTCAGGATCAGCAAATTGGTCCAAGGGATTCATCTCCCAAGGAAACACGACCGGTGGGCGTTTAGACAGATTTTCCAACCGCTCGAGCTGAGCAAAGACACCAGATAGGATTGATCTCTCGAGTGGGAGCTTACGGCCAGAGGATAATTCTTCCTATTGAAAACGTCCATCATCGCCAGCTCATACATGCACTGGTAGTCTCCGAGGGCATCAGCTCCATAAGTTGCCCATTTGTACGCAATCTCATCAGCACCCTCCTCGTCCGAGCCTCGATACTTGCTAACTAAATACAGTACTTCATGGGAACAATCCTAAGTCTTTCAACGTCAATTCGATCTCTTCTCTAGTCAAATTTCCACAGAAAATAAATATAAACTCTCCCGAGTTGTCGACTCGGCGAACAACCATACCGTCGGTAGGGTGGGTGTTGTCGGTATGATACCGACAACACCGTGCTAACGGTATGATAACAAACAAATATCACGAACATGC
>NW_003215694.1:77285-79098 GCF_000006405.1 Perkinsus marinus ATCC 50983
AGCCCTCATCCTATAGGTCTCCGAGAGAAGCTTCCTGATGATGACCAAACCCTTCTTCTCGTCGCCATAGACGAGCAGTTTGCCCTTCACTCTGCACCAGTCGGGAACAGTCTGCGCTCCATTGACAGTATTCATTCTCAGGATAATAGACCGCGTAACGACCTGAATGCAGCGGTCCTTAAGTCCACCTAGGTTTACCACCTACAGTGGTGATGAGCTCGACATCCATCAACACATGCAAACTCTCCATCAACAACTCTGGCATACCCCTCGGGGTCATCGTGAGAGCAGTACCACCCACGTTCAGGACTTAGGCTGAGCACCTTGAAACAGCTTTCGATCACGACGTTGACGATATTCGTGCGAAAAATGGTATCGAAACTCTCACCCAACACTGGCTTCCACGTACTCGAAAATGCTCTCTATTTCAAAGTGCGTTCCACAAGCTCGAGCCTTACATCACTAGGAGCGTCCACACCCACCTGCCAGCCCACTGCCTCCACAGGAAGGCCCCTCTCCTCAACCAATCGAGCTGCATTAACATGACCAGACTTGAGTCCCATTTCCGAGCCGAACAAGGCAGCCAGGAGTCTAATATCACTCGACGCATGCGTGTGCGACTAGGAAAAAATACATGACCACCACCAACATCCGATATACCATAAATGCATGCTCCTCACAAAAGCTGTTCCAGAGAGGTGCTCATTGACTTCAAAACAGCAGACATATTAGCATGATATTTCCAAAGCCACGGGCGCTCAATCGGTACGAAATCGTGGGATAAACTTCGGAGGGTGGTTAATTTTCACAATAATGGAGTTTCACCCGTTTTACGTGAAGTGGCGTAAAGCTCGGCGATATTCGCGGTGATATGCAGTAGTCGTAAAATATGTTTTTCACTACTGCTTTTCATATCACTAGGGTGAAACTCCAATACTTATAAGTTTATATTTCTTTATAATTTTCGTGTATATTACAAAAAAATGGCAATTCCGGATCTACGAGTGTTTCCTACGGCGAGACACACCGAAACAGTTTCTCTGGCTTTAGTAAAGAAAAACCAAACCTCGAGCCACCCAAGTCTCCAATACGGCAAAAGTAGCCGAAAATCATTCCGTTACGAAGGATTTGAACGCGTACCCAGTTGAATCTTTACGCACTATGAAGATTTCCCAACACCAACAACATCTCGATACCCAGACTTACAATTCCGTCCAATATCCTCAGAGTTCGGTGATAGCGCTTAATCACCGCTAGTAGCCGCTCTAGAGTATCAACGCAGTCCATAGTAGTAGTTCCCTCAGGACTTGCGACGGCTTCCAGCGCTGGTCTTAGCTTTTCCAATACTATGTTATATCGTAGCTGCTGCAGGGATGCATGCACCTCTGCGGGGCCTTCTTCCATGTCATCCGGCTGAGAGGAGCGATTAGTCTTCACGGCAGGATGCAACTATGTCCACATACCACTCCTCCGGCAACTCCCGCTGCGATACTCTCCTCATCAGAGAGGAATGCCGTGAGCTCCTCGATCTGCTCCTGAGCTGACCAAGCCATACTTCAGTCAATTCAACATTACTTCGATTTTCATACATTGGAGTTCCACCCTAGTGATATGAAAAGAATATTTCACGACTACTGCATATCACCGCGAATATCGTCGCGTTTTTCACCGAGTATCACGCCACTTCGCGTAAAACGGGTGAAATTCCATCGAATTCATTTCACCATACACCCGGGTGTGAAAATTTGCACATGCTCGACGACGTGTGATTGTGACACTATAAAAAATTTTCAGGAAATTTTTTTGGGAAGTT
>NW_003215694.1:79198-120282 GCF_000006405.1 Perkinsus marinus ATCC 50983
AGTACTACTACTACTACCACTACTACTACCACTACTACTACTACTACTACTACTACTACTACCACTACTACTACCACTACTACTACTACTACTACTACTACTACTACTACTACTACTACTACTACTACTACTACTACTACTACTACTACTACTACTACTACTACTACTTCCTCCCTTCCCTATAGCAGACATAATTTCATTGATAACACTGCCAACCCTTTCTCGAGTTGTCTCCCATCCAGGGTTCTCTCTAAAAAGATGCCCGAATGCTCTACCACAGAGATCCGCATGCTCATGACGACTCAAGGTGGCCTAAGGAGAACATCACACGTTCAAACGAATATGATGCCGATTGAGACCCCAACGCCTTTCGAGGTTCACACTAGATCTAGAGACTACTACATCTACTCTCAGCACAGTAGGATCCACTTGATTCTCCAGCTCCCGAAGAGTCTGATCGAGAGCACCACATCGATAGAACTCGGGGTTAATATCCAATCTATGGCCGTTACGATACTATTAATATGAAGTTCCTCATCATGTGGTGAGAGGTGATGAGCAATGGATTGTGATAGAGATTCTATCCAAACGGAATTGGCATCTCCGAGCGAACACTGTTACCAATTCCAAGTCTCCTGGTGGCATTTCCGCGCCATCCACGACAGCACCATCCGGGAGTCTATACTGACCACCCGATAGCATAGGCGTCACAACCCATGGGTCTCGGCCAAGGTCATCGATCACACCCTCCTCCTCCAGAGTAGCCGCAACCCCTATTATGAGGAGTGCTGCTCGCACGCTACCCAGCATACGATGATAAAAATAACTGCACTGGGTCTATGTTCATCGTGAATTGTATTAACCCCAGCACTAGACCGATCACTCAGGAACACAAGACTAGCTATAATAGTTAATCACTATATCTATGCTCTGTTGAAGTTTCAGCTCAAAACTCTCATTAGTTTACGAGAAACACAGATTTTTTGAATTTTCCCTAAGAAAAAAATACACTCCTTATATGAGGGCATGGAAGGCATCATCTGAATCCATGAGTATAGTGATCAGTGTAGAAAAATATGTACATGGTCAACTACATGTATTGGTGATAATATGGAAACTCTGGGAGAATTTTTTGGGGAAATTCTCATTGGTTTCTGTACACTTCTACCCAAATTTGTATGTAAATTTATACAACTAGCGAGGTCAGGTGAGAAAAGCGAAGATATATTCCAACACTGATGGTGACACCGATGGGAACATGATTGATGGGTAACCTCAGCTGAATGAAGGTTGAGTGGGACACCAGCCGAACAGCAACGTGCTGTGAGCGCTTGAGAATTCCAACTCTGGTGGTGACACACTACAAAAGACATGAGATTTTTCCGAGTCTAGTGAGCGTGGAGTGAGGAGACACCAATAGAAGCGGATGGCAAGGCTATACAAGTACGATAATTTCTCTATAAACCTTCACGACGCTCAATACTAACACGCGTACAATTCGCAAGGGTCGCGCCGATATGCTCCGCGGCCTAATACGGGTAGGGTCGGCAGTATACTCGACGGCTATGAGCTGAGACGTCCCCTACTTCATACACCGGATTGCTATCTGCTGGTTTATGGGCACATCCAAACTTGCTTGATAAGGATCCAATAACGTGATACGCTAGCACCAGAATTCCCCCGCCTACCTCAATGCGGCCGAAGTCCTCACCCAAAGCTTCTTATGTGGGGTAACTATTCTCGGTTGGGGCGAAGCGTGCTCTACCAAAGCCGTGCCCAAGAGATAATGACGATGCCGACTTGCAAAGGACGAATGCTTGACAACTGGCCCTGCCATGGCCGCTACGGCGTATCTGAGGAATGTATGAAAATTTTAGTGAAGCTTAGAGTACAGCTGAAAATTGTGCACGGTTCATCATTATTCCAACATCCCCACAATGGCAAGAAGCTCTCCTTATTGGCGAGCAGCTAAGCCCTTCCGTTCAGATCTGCTTAACAAGTGGGAAGGCGTGCATTAGGTCGAGCCTCAAACAAATTCAGGGGTCCTCCTCCCATTTCAGACGTCATTGAAAGTCACTGATCTCCTCTGGATACAGGCTGGGGTCAATTTCCTAATAACATGGTAGTACGAAGCCACCAGGAGGTACAATTGAAGTAGTTTATTGTTAGTTATCGAACCCACTCAGGCCCACCTGCTCAGCCCAGCCGACTGAATCTATGCCCCCCATCCTCGACAACATCAGAAGTTTCACTCTAACGGTTCACAGACGGGCGTCGAACGGATATATATGTAAACGTGGAGCACTCGAGTTAGACATTAGCTGTGCTCTCTGCACGCACGAACATGTCAGCAGAAACTTCACAGTAAGTCGCTATCGTCTAGTGGTTAGGACGTCACGTTGTGGCCGTGACAACCCCGGTTCAAATCCGGGTAGTGACTACTTTTCTCCCATCTATTTTACGTATTAGCCTCCTCGGCCTCTCTTCCAAAGCACCCCTCCAACCAATCTGGAACTCCCCACATACACCATCATCCTCACAGTACCCATGTACGAACCCCACTTATCGAAGTTGATGCCTCTAACCCGTATCTACCTTATTAGCACTCTAACCCTGCCTATCACCAGTTTGCACCATGAGAAACCTTCATCACGCTGTTAGTTGTATCAAACAACTTGTATGCTCCCATGCTCAACAGTGAGACGTCACCATCGACGATGATGACCAACCACCGCACACCAGCAGTGTTCTACACGATGAAGAATTCGACTGATTGAAAAACTCTGTCCCCAAGTTAGAGGCAACACCTCAACTCTGTCCGTCCCGACTAACACAACTACCAGACCGGCAACTCACTGCAACGGAGTGTTCATTCCTGAATGGATTCGTTCCCAAGGGCCGACAGAACAATACTGGGCTCAAATATGAGAGTAGCGTGATCAACCCAACCCCGAGATTGTGTAATTCTCACAGAACCTCGTCTTGTTTCCCTAGTACTCGCTTTTCGGCGTACCGGGTATAATACCGCTACCCGGTTTCGTACCAGCTATCGTGCCATACCGACAAACCGATCCCGGCAGCATCTACAGACGAACATCGATAACTCCCATGTCGGGCTCTAGCATCCCTCGCCCATACTGGGGTTTACTCAGTATAGTACTAGTACTGATACTGCTAATGCTATTTACTAGTAGAGTACTGATGTCCATAGGTGGCACTCATATACTCATCCGAGTATCCGTTTGCATCAGGGCACTGAGCCGGACTCCTCCGATGTGGACACTCTACAACACTACGAGAAGCAGCAACCGCATCCCGATAGTAATCAGTACTCCCGACTGATTCCGGCTCATCCATAAACACAAGTTAGCTCATCGACATGTGTGAAAACGATGTGAAATTGAGTCTCGAAAAGAGTCCAGATAATCAAAAGTTGGCTGTCCGATGATCGCGCAAGATGGTTCTTTTTCGAGGAGAAAATCCGGGAAGATAATCGATGAAATCGGTATATGAAATCCATGTTACATCAATTGATAATACTACTAATACTGAGTATGCCACTCCTCGTAGAACTCCTTCTGCTCATGCGAACCGTCATAACTGAATACACGTTTACGCTCGGGGATGTCGGGCATCACTTGTACGATGCCATCCGACGAAGACGACCTTCCACGTCGGCTGAGCTCTCTGGAAAACAAAGGGAAAAGCAACTGGCATTATCACGCCATTCAAAAATTCAACCCTGGCCGATTGGGACAACTCTTTAATCGAGGCGCGTATGGATCCTTCGCGACGATCCCGGAAAAATATGGTATTCAACAATAAATAGGATCAACTTCCCACGAATTCATACTAACTAATTAATCTGAGTGCGCTCAAAGTTATCGTCTCTAGACCCTCCTTTCCCATGTCGGAATTTCTCTCAGATTCGACCCAGAAGTCAATAATTTCATCCGTAAGCTCTCTAAAGAGCGTCACTTTCTATCGCCCAACCCACTTGAGCTGACTAGGCGGGGATTCGCCATAGGTTGGAGTGATGAACGCCTCAAGGGCATCTTTCATTTCTTGTGTACCGTCCGTTGATCGGGCGATTATCTCGAAACTATCCTGGAAATCGCCCTCACCTAATCCCATCGAGTTCCATCGCGTCCCGCAAGGTCAGCAAACTACCTGGGTTCTTCGAGTTCATGTATTCGCGGGTGCCCTTCAGAGCCGACACAACAGCGCTGTAGTCACCCGATACGCAACAACCACCTTTATCCGAGTCACACTTGATGTCAGGCACCGACCTAAGAATGAATCCAAGACTGAGTCCTGCGACTGCTATAGACCCCACCTGAGGAAGCCAGCCATTTCATCAATATTTTTACGCTGTTCTCGCCTGGGCACAGGGCCGACTTTCTTAGCTCTAACTTCAACAACAACGACCTGAAAACCATCTAGGAATAAAGAATGATCGAACACAGTAGTGAATCGACGAATCGATCCGCAACGGTTGTTAATCTCAACTTACCATTGGCAAGAGGGTAAAGGGCAACTTCTAAGGACCCTGGCCTTCACAAGGCGCTGTCACGAGAGATGTGCTGCAAATGCAGACAGAACTACTAGTGTTCTCGCTCGCCCTGATATCGAGAGGTATATTCCGAGGGGCAGCCCTTGAGGGCATTTCCTGATGTGGGAAAAAAGTCTGATGTGAAACTTTCACCTCCAATCTGTTATGTCGACGATGTCTGCCTTCTCGTTCCTGTGCTCTTTGCACCGTTTTTTGCAATGGTCGTTGAGAAATTTTGTGTTCTATTACCTCAACTTAGTTAAGGTTACATGTGCATAACTGTGCCGCACGGTCCGTGCGGACTGCTGAAATTCCAATGACTGATACAGTTGTCTACATACGGCAACACAGCTCACAACTACATATCCAAGAGACATCTTTCCTCTATTGTAATATTGCATTACCTTGGTTGGTAGGTTTTGATGACCATGGCTGCCTCGCAAATGTTGCGATGCGAGTCACCCGCATCGTAACATACCTGGTATGTTACGATGGGAAGAATGTCGCTCACCCTGCATGGTCCATGCAGGGTGAGCGACAAAGTCTCGTGCCCTAGAAGTTTTTGCTTGGCGGTCAGATAGATCCATCACAACTTATAACAGCAAAACTTAGAAGTGCTAATGGGTTGTCGTATCGAGTGAGATGATGGTATCACTCCTCATGTAATGGGCGTTGGAGTTTTCTCAGCAGCAGCAGCAGCAGCAGCTTGTTGTTGTTGTTGATGACTGCAGGAACAGTTGATAGAAGAACTACGAGTAGTGATATACTACGACTAGGCCCCAAAGAGGTCCATAAAACAGCGTTGGACAAATTGGTGGAAATGAACGATAATTTCTGTAATCATGGCAGACGTCACTTAGGGCGGTCCGGAAGGTACTAGTGCGTACGATGCTGTTTTCTGATGCTTGTCGACAATATGGTTTAGCATGCGGATCATTTTGGACTCCTTCGTAAGCATGAGGTGGATGGTGACAGGTGAATGTATTTCCTAGAGTTTATCGCTGCATGAAATCCCTCAGCATTGTATGTCCAAACTGTTAACCGACGGGAAGGTTTATCGGTCTGAACATATGGTCGTGCAGAGGTTAATTTCGTGGCGCGTGACGTCTCTCCTATCCGAGGAGTCTAGCTAAAGTCGCGCGGCAGAGCAAAGCAAATTCATAAACTGTTACAGCAATGATTGGTGAAATGCGGTAGCACTTCGCATCGCCAACGGTGATGTGAGGATGACGAACAATCTCGTTACCTTAAGAGGTCTCTTTTGATATACCATAAACGAGCTCACGAGCCACCAGTTCATTTCTTTGTTTTATTATTCGACCCATCCTGAATTCATGTGGATGCTAAAGTCCATTATTGGTTGGTGTTGTACTCGTCTCGATTTATACAGAAGTGTTACCAAGGGCACTCCGCGTTGTTGAGTTAGTAAGGCGGCTGTTAGGTTGGCCCTGAGATGGATTACTCCCCTGTTCAGTGTTATATCGTTATGGGTTCAAGTTACTCGGGATCACGCCGAACTAGAAGCTCGAGTGGCAAGGAACATGAAGACCTCGAACGGTGGAGAAAAAACTCCCAGGAGGTCCATCGACGTGACAGTATTGAGGCGGCCAAAGTAAGTCTGTGCCGTCTGGACTCTTGATGACCGTCATTGCTTCCAGACACCAGCGCTGTTCCGAGATATACGGAGTAGCAACGATCGAGTCGTCTTGTACACTACGGATGGTGTATCTCCCAATGGCTTTAGAGTTGACCTTACTCTTAGGGAGAAAAGCGTTATATTTAACAAAAAGATGGTAGAACTCATGAGAGATAGTTCCTCAGTATGACGAGATTAATCAGATTGATGAAACTAATGGTGAACATAGGACTCCCGAGTACACTACTATCAATCCACGGCAGAGAACTCCAACCCTTATTCACGATGATATAATCATCACGGAGAGCTGTGCGGCTATGCAGTACATCGACGCGGTCTTCAACAGAGACGTAAGGTTACATCGACTACTAGGGGCGGTGTGAGAAAACGTGCACGTAGTCAACTTCATGTGTAGGTGACATTTGTGGAAAATCTGAGAAAAAATGAGGAAATTGTCATTGGTTTCTGTATGATTTTACCCGAATTTGTATGTAGACTTGTATAATTAGTGAGGAAACTCCTGAGGGAAGCGAACATATATTCTCCCAACACCGACTGGGGGCCTTCATGACAGGCTGTTGAGCAGATACGATTGCAACCAAAAGATCCTGTTCGATTGGCCAAGTGCTTGCAGTACATTCACGAGTTTGAATGCAATCTTGATCCTAAGAACGTTGCCCATAAGGTGCTCCAGCAACAGATGGGCAGAGACCAACTCGTGGAGGAAATAGAAGTAGGAATGTCCGGTTGTTGCGATCGACTATTAGCATTGACTTGGATGCAGGCTTTGGAAGCGGAGCTTGTTATATGGGACGGCTATTTGAAGGATAAGGAGTACCTTGTTGATGACTTCAGTCTCGCGGACATCGCGGTGTTCCCTTTGATCGCGCAGTGAGGAAGCGTCCTTTTGATAATCATGGGAGATATGGTCTATGATTCTTAGGTTGACTGAATGCTTCGGCTTGGACCTCGCCGACTATCCTAATCTACGGCGATGGTGAGTGCGTTCTTTGAGGGAAATCTGTGAGCATAGTACATAGTATGTTATCACGGTAGAGGGAGAGTTTCTTTTCAAATGGCGCATACAGGCAACCGTCTTTCGATGATTCAGGTACTCTAACATGAGAGATCGGCCCTCACTCGAAGAGCATCCTTTCTTCGCAGCTTGTGCCAAGATTGACACACTTCATGGCATCACCTCTGCTCAACGCATGGTGCTCGCCAGACAATGATAATCTACGATTTTCTATGAGCTTTTATCATCGTGCCAACATTTCAGAAGAGGCGTATCGCACTTCAACCAGCGTGTCTGCGTTTCTACAGTGGGCTGGTGGGTCCACCGTCGAGATGACGTAATCTTAACTGGTCACACGAAGAACAATCAGCCAAGAAACTAAAGGACAGTTCCGACCCACAGTTTACTCGAGGAGCACATTTATTTGGAGGCATGGTTAAAGCCAGAGGCATTATCTCATATGATGTGATTGATGACAATACTGAATGCTCTCGCAAATTTATGGCGTATTTGATATGTATTGGCGATCTTGACGGTGCCTGCAGTCGCTCTGACATCACTACTGCAGCTAACTATACCTAGCCTAACTCATCCACACTATATCTAACCACCTAAACTGAAGTTCACATTGATGCGCCCTTAGAGTAACTCAGCTAAGGGGACCATGCCGAGCATGGCTTCATAACTGTCCTGAATTTCAAGACAAACAAATGGGAGCTCAGCTGGTGGGAACTTTAACTAGAATCGTGGCGAATCCCAGCACTGGCGAGTTTTATCGCTAACCAGTGCAAATGGGCCTTCGATTTGAGTGATTTTCGATCATGAGAATCTAAAACAGAGCCTTGATCTTGTCTTTTTTGGGAGGTCCGGTCGCTCTGGAGGACAGTTCACTGTATTGGGACGTGTGCACGCGTATACACAGTGAGAATCGGTCTCTGTAACAACCGAATACCGTCGATCCTCTACAGTCCGGATTTGAATGTCATAAGTTGTATCCACCTTCGATTCCAGGTGCGTGATATACGCTCGGACCCATATTGCGCCTCCACACGGTGTGGTTGTCGTGCGCCTCCGTTCTCACTTGACAACTTGTCACGCTACCGTTCGTTGGCTCAGACGAAAGCGATAGCTTCCATGCCCCAGACGCATCCGCATAACTTTGTTGAGTCAAATCCCGTCCTCTACCAGATTGTTGACCTGTCCACTTCTTTACTGTGCCACAATTGCTAATCCCACATACTGCATGTGACATCCGACATGCACGCAGGATTTTCCTGCCAGGAAATATATAGGAACTGGAGAATACCCGCGTATCTTCGGTTCTTCTTATCATCCTTTCATAGAATACCGTTCGGAACAATTGTCTTTTCTTAATGAGCCAACTCACATTGTTCACTTACTCTCCATCTAACAACTGCATGAGAGTTGAAATAGTCCTCAAGGAGAAAAATCTGCCGTATGAGAGGAAAGAAGTAGCTTGGCCAGAGAATGTCCGATGATGGTCATGCTCTCATCAGGTCGACATCTTCAAGGGGGAACAGAAAACTCCCCAGTTCTTGGCTATGAACCCACGAGGCACAGTACCTTGCTTAACGCATGGCTCACTCGTGCTACGTGATAGCATGGCGGCTCTACAGTATCTGGACATGGCCTTTCCCGACCAAGTATGCGCCCCAGGCTTCAGCACTCGTCTTGGGTCTATCCGAGCTTAGGTTCCGTTGACGCCTCACTCACCAGCTGAGATGGCTGCGTGCATTCAATATATTCATGAGTTCGAGCAAAGTTTTAACCCCAAGAATGTCGCTTACCAAGTCTTCTTCCAAGGGCAGAAGAAAGAGCAACTTGGAGCCGAAATTGAGGTCGACACTCTTTGACTCGTACCTGCCGCACCTGTTAATGTTTGTCCCTCAGGCTCTAAGCAAGGAAGTTGCTATCTGGGACGGCTATCTCGAGGGGAAGGAATACCTTGTTGGTAACTTCACATTGGCTGACATCGCGGTCTTTCCTCTTGTTGCCCAGTGAGGAGCTTTCTAACTCAAACTAAACGACTCCTTTCCCTAGAGCCAGTTATCTGGCTCGAGTCTTTAGCTGGAGTGCTCTCCGTTTACTTCAGGTTACATCTGTGGCTCGGGCTCAATTTGGATAAGTATCCCAACATGAAAAAATGGTGCGCCCGGGCACTCTCTTCGACTTGCATATTCGAGTTGAAACTATCCCTTCGTAGATTTATGTCAATTTGACATTGTCGAATGTTAAAACGTTACGCTGGAGTCTTAAAGTTGGATAGTCTGGCACTCTTTCATTTGAGTGAATGCAAACTGTATACCCACCATGGATAATGATGGGAGTTCATAGCGGCATATCTAGGTCGTTTGTAGTTGGTTCCAGGTACTTCAAAATGAAGGAGCGTCACTCCGTGAAAGATCACCCCTATTTCGAATGCGCCGAGAGGGTAGATCAGATCTTTGGAACCATAGCCAAGGACAGAGCAGTTCTTAAGGACTGATTTTTGGTTGATAATTCAGTTGCGGTGAAGTCTAGCTAGTGATCACACATCACTCGTGGTGCAACTCTGGATTTCAACTTAATTTTTTATTGGTAGCTAGTTCTTTTCGATCGGCTTCGCGCTGAATGATAGGTCTGTGTCGTGTTTGTCAAATACTCTTCTCTCGGCCACTAGCACATTGTTGTGTCTGAGTAGTGTACCGATCCCGCGAATATGACAATATTGTCTGCTTCTGTTCATATTCAGTGTCAATGTGTTGTATCATCCGGCATTGGTAGTATGATAAGTGATTGTTAGCCAAACTTCGATCGCTGATTACCACGAAATAAAGTTACTTACGAATAAAGGAAGCAAACGTGGTACAACGACTTCTCCTCTCAACGAGATTCATATTTCCTCCGGTATGAATGAGCCCTTGAAGGAGTAGTTCATCAGCAGACTTCTTCATGGGTCCTTCAATAGGGCGATACACTCGAGTTCGACACCAGGTCGAGAGAACAGGTCCAGGGGAATGTTGAGGATGTACAGGCTGTCCCTATGCTGAATCCCTCAGTACATCCAGTTACATTGGGAGGGGCACCTATGCCACTACACCAAGATATGCCTTAGTACGATCAATTAAATGGAAAGGGGCACCTATGCCACTACACCAAGATATGCCTTACTACGATCAATTAAATGGAAAGGGGCACCTATGCCACTACACCAAGATATGCCTTAGTACGATCAATTGAATGGAAAGGGATACTTATGGCACTACACCAAGATATGCCACTACACCAAGATATGCCTCAGTACGATCAATTAAATGGAAAGGGATACTTATGGCACTACACCAAGATATGCCACTACACCAAGATATGCCTTAGTACGATCAATTAAATGGAAAGGGATAC
The DNA here is from genome assembly GCF_000006405.1 of Perkinsus marinus ATCC 50983. Classification (NCBI taxonomy): domain Eukaryota; phylum Perkinsozoa; order Perkinsida; family Perkinsidae; genus Perkinsus; species Perkinsus marinus. The sequence goes on from NW_003215694.1 coordinate 89,804, forward strand.
TTATGGCACTACACCAAGATATGCCACTACACCAAGATATGCCTTAGTACGATCAATTTTAAGACATGCCTTAGAACCATCAACTACATTGAGAAGGGCACCTATGCCGCCGCCTGAAGATGTGCCTCAATACGATCGATTACATTGAGAGGGGCACCTATGCCGCCGCCTGAAGATGTGCCTCAATACGATCGATTACATTGAGAGGGGCACCTATGCCGCCGCCTGAAGATGTGCCTCAATACGATCGATTACATTGAGAGGGGCACCTATGCCGCCGCCTGAAGATGTGCCTCAATACGATCGATTACATTGAGAGGGGCACCTATGCCGCCGCCTGAAGATGTGCCTCAATACGATCGATTACATTGAGAGGGGCACCTATGCCGCCGCCTGAAGATGTGCCTCAATACGATCGATTACATTGAGAGGGGCACCTATGCCGCCGCCTGAAGATGTGCCTCAATACGATCGATTACATTGAGAGGGGCACCTATGCCGCCGCCTGAAGATGTGCCTCAATACGATCGCTTACGCCTAGAGGGGCACCTATGCCGCCGCCTGAAGATGTGCCTCAATAGGATCGATTACGTTTAGAGGGGCACCTATGCCGCCGCCTGAAGATGTGCCTCAATACGATCGATTACATTGAGAGGGGCACCTATGCCGCCGCCTGAAGATGTGCCTCAATACGATCGATTACATTGAGAGGGGCACCTATGCCGCCGCCTGAAGATGTGCCTCAATACGATCGCTTACGCCTAGAGGGGCACCTATGCCGCCGCCTGAAGATGTGCCTCAATAGGATCGATTACGTTTAGAGGGGCACCTATGCCGCCGCCTGAAGATGTGCCTTAATACGATCGATTACATTGGGAAGGGTAGCTGGGATTGGAAATTGCGGGTATCAATTTCACTGTTCGTGGAGCCGGTTCCGCTGAAAGCAGATGGAATCGATGGTTCTGTTCATGGAATAGATGCTTGAAAAGTGCAAATGAAAAACACAACCGTTCGGGTCGGTAAAGCAAACGTGACAGCTGGCAGATCCCCTCTAATTCATGGTCTCAATTATCCGCTACTTTTTCCATAAAGCTGTTAAGACTCGTACACAGCTCAACCGCGCCTCGCCAGCCCATCCAGTTGAGAACAGATAACGGAACGTATCTTCACCAGCCCAGCATATTAAAATTATAACCAAGATATGAGAGAGGTAACTCACCCGCCCGGATCAACACACGAGACGACCTTCAATGATGTACCATCGGCTTCTCCGGCGAGAGGCTCTATGACCCATCCACCGAGATGCTGGTGGGCTCTAGTATGCCCTTCCTTGACGGCTATGTTGAACCTGGACTCACTTAGTGCTCCGCTGACATTTAGACAGGGATAACTCGTCAGAATTCGTTGAATAAGTCCCTCAAGGAATTAGTTCTCTTCCAGTTTATTATTATTTTTTATGCTTAGCCTTGCACTGGAAAAGCCACGCCAAGCAACGGTATCACGAATTGGTGAATTCAATTGTTCGTCTATTCCACGCAGCTTACGCATCTGTTCCCTCGCTACTGAAGGCTATGATACTCCTGTCATCCTGCTCGTGGCATGTCCGAAACTGGAGAACCTTTCAGCAGTGTTTGTATTTCGTATTAATACGGAACTGTGACACCTCTCTTGCACTGACAGTGAACGGCACACCCGCATAGGTGCATCTGACCAGCTCCAAAGACCCCTGTTGAAGGAGGTCCCCTCGGACATTTATCACCTACATCTGCATGCATACCACTCAAGTAGCTAGGACAGGGAGCACCTCCCATCCCGTGCACTGGGAGTTCCACTCCTCTTCACTTCTCATGGACATGACTTCGCGGACTCTATTCCAGCGTTGACCACGGAAGTGCACTGTTATTCGCCACTGCGACAGGGCCTTCTCACCGGCCTTGGCGCTTCCCACCGTCAATGAGCGTTTCTCGACTAAGACGTAATGCGGTTGGTTTTGGATATGTACAAATTCGAAGCCGTTAGGATTCGCCTCCGTACCCTCAGGTAATGCGAGAACTTCCAAAACTCTCTCAACTAGTGCCGAGCCTTTCGGAGCGTCCAAGTGCTCGTAAACCCTTTCAATAAGAGGTGGAACCGTCTTGCGCTCATATATGGGTTCTTCGGTACGTTCATTGGTAAATACGCGTATCCCCATTCGACGGAAGATAAGGAGGAGTAAGGTTGATACAGTGCAGAACAGTCCCAGGCGGAACAGAGGATAACCGCAAGTGAATACCCTTATCTCGACAAGTTGATCAACTATGGCCAGCATTTCGAGGACTTCCAACGAATAACGGGAGGCCAACATACTGTAAGCGACCGAGCTGACTGCCACCACAATCAATGAGATACCAGCGGTTACGATCAAAGGACTGTACAACACAGCTGGTTGATCGAGGGGTTTCGGAGAAGTCTTCTCAACCTCTGTTTTAACTGCTCTTCTAGTTCCCCTGGAAACAGAGGACGCGGCCTGATCGAATTCCAGTTGTTCGTCATTGACGAAGGTTTCTGCGCACCATCGGCCCAAGCCGATCAGCATAGACATTGGGTCTACAACTAAGGAACTGCTCCTTAAGGCGTACCTTAAAAATAGGAATCCCCAACGCTCCTCACTTGAGGAGCGCGTCCTATAACATTACATTAATAAGAAACCTTAGGAAGTCCAACTTCCCGCCTCACAACGTGGGGCGTGATGACGGTGATTACCGCGATGTGTGCGTTGTGTTCCGTGGGCGCGCGCTACAATTTATGGCGCGTGAGCCGTACGGTGAGCGTCTTACTGATGGACAGTCGAGACTGGATTGAGTGCTTCCTTAGTTTGGAGAGCCTCCAGCGACGCATATCTCAATTGTATATGTGGCGGGAGGACCCCCGATGCCTCTAGGCTAGAGGACATGCAAGGATGGTTAGCAGAGATGCTTATTGATGACTTGATGATTGCCGGATGTCTTGTCTGTGACAGGCTCAGAAATGATACTGAGAGATACGGAGAGGGTCGGGTCGCCCCATGTCGTCATCACAAGTGCAACATTACTACGACCCTAACACTGTTAGGCTAACAGTGATAGAGCACTATTTCGTGCTCAAGATACCTCGGCAAGGTCTCTTAGAGGTTGCTACTCTGGACAGAGAACTTCTCTCAGAAATCAGCTGATGTGCGCTATGGATTTATGCCACGGCCGCTCAACTGCTTACACGTCTGTCGAGTGGCTATTCATCTAGCAGCATCTTGAGCAGCTTTCCACTGATTCTTTCAGAACTTGGGAACAGGGCTATGACGTAATCAAGTCTATGGAAGACCTATGCATCAGGCACATCATGGCTCGAACGGAGGGTGAAGTGCGCCCTATTAGGTACTGTGATTCCGTAACAGACGATCTAGGGGTCAAGGTCGGCACTTGGTTGGAGGACCCTAACCCAGAGGATGTTACAGATCGAAGAAGCCTTCAACTACAAACATGCAAGAACTGCTGTCCGCGGGCATGTGCAATAACGGCTTTATCAGCTTTACTGCATTGATTTCATCGATTTTTGTAGTGAAAGGCGCCGAAAAGTTTTTATATTCCGAGCGAGTTGGGTTATTCACTTGGTTAAGGGGCCATCGCGGGAGCTCATTGGTCACCCCGATGGCTAATTTTTTTCTGCACGCTCTCATCCTCGGTCCTCTAGTGAGATATTTAACTTCACCAGCCAGGAATTGGTCCCAAACGACAGGTAGAAAGGCAACGCGTCGACAGGTGTTGCCGACCTCACCCTGTTTGGTGTGATCAGGGATGGCGTTGGCAGTAGCGGTGCTAGCGTTGGTTGCAATGAATGAGATACAAAGGCCAGAGGAGAACTGCTACGAGCTGCTCGGTTTGGATCCGGCCGGAACAATCACTAGTAGTAGACTCGTGTCGTTGTGGCACTTGGAGAGGCGTGTTGAAATACTCTCTTGGAGCTTTGCAATCGGATGATGATTATCCAAAATCGTTGCAACTATCGTTCAAGTTGAGAATTATGTGATATAACTTGTATCACATTCCCGAATCCTCAGTGTGCACCATAGGAATCATTACTATGTGACGAGAGCCATCGTGTCGCGCTTGTTGGTCTCGTTATGGAAGAGTCTCTTCCTTTCAGAGGGGGACATGTCAAGAGCTTACCGGCAAGCATCGTTGCAATATCATCCGGACCGAAATCCGACCCCGGAGGGTGAGGTAAGCTCTCTCAATATCTAGCCGTGCCATCGTTGTTGTCGTCGTGGTCTCAGGCTATGTTTATGAAGATAGCACAGTGTCAGGAGCTGCTCTCGGACCCACAGAGGAGGAGGATATATGACAGGTTTGGTGCTGTTTCTAACGAGCAAATGGCCGCGGTAGGACCCCCGTGTGGAATTCATCAGCCCAGCATAATGTTGTCATTCAGATGGACGAGAGCCTCTACACTATGATGGCGTCGGTGTCGATGATCAAGTATTTTATTGAGTTTATATTGGGCCTTCTGTTCACCGCTACCTCTGATCTCAATGCAGCACGCTATTGGATAACACTGTATCTCCTTTTCACATTCACTTGTGAGATCCTGATGAAGTTCATAGGTGAGTCGTCGTTACGATTTGAGAGAGGAGTGGTATGATCGCTTCGTAGGTTACGGCGGTATGTTCTCCTTTGTGCCCGTGTTGGGAAGCTTTCGAACTTTTGAGAAGGTGGAGGCACTCAAGGACTTGTTTCCGGTAGTTCCCCACCTATTACCATTCTCTAATACCACACTCTGCGCACATTCTGGCATGGTAAACTCCAAGGTTTGATTCAGGCGATACTCTCTGGCAGCATATTGTTATCGAGAGCTCTCTATGTGGACAGGAAAAGAGGAATGCAATACGTCTTGGCCCATGTGGTGAAATCAAACAACGACATGGCTGTGTATGTGAAAGCTCGAGGTTAGTCAATTGTGCTACCGCGGTGTCGTTGGACACAGCATCGATCTTAGCTGACGACCCGCTCGAGAGTGGGAAGAGCACAGTGCCTGATGCAGCTGCAAAGACTATGATGGGCGGTCACAATGTGGAGATCGCCAGTATGCTAGAGCCAGCAGATGGCCATCAACCTAAGAGTAACATGGAGTTGAAATAAACGTTTTTAGGCGGTGAAATTGAATTATCGTCTCTGCTATTAATTTCCCAGATACTCAACCGTTTGTGGACCACACTGTCGTGTCTGGTAAGGAGACCCAACCCCATAGCGAGCAAGAGCAATCGTCTGAAGGACCGCAGATGGGGATCCAGCAGGCCCAACCACCGAGTACCTTTCAGAGGATACTCAACTTCATTTTCTGGCTTTATGTTGTTAATCAAGTCGTCATTCTTGTGAAGAGCCTATTCGGAACAGGGGCGCCTCCAGAAGGTCCCTAAATAGGTTTCGATCATACTACTGTTGGTTATGTTGAGTTGGCATCAATCAACGTAATGATGATGATGAGCCAACAAAAACTGCCAACGGCTCCTCATTCAGTGCAACCGTGACGGTCCTCTTGATCACTTCGAATCTATCGCCAAGTAGAGAGCTCGACCTCGCTTGACTGTTAACATGACTAACTCAAGTTAGAGTAAGGGAATCCCTTGAAGGGATTTATTGTTAGTCTTAGTCCGTCGTATAGAATATGTGATCCCGATTTCTATAGTCGTGTGTATTTAAACGGTGTGGCATTCCCCTGCTGGTCTTCTCGCTGTTATGACTTCTTGCGTTGGAATTCTTTGTCAATATCAGTTTCAAGGGTGACTACGATAATAGCAATATCTTCCTATTGATCACTACATCGGAATTCTATCACGGTAGCGCTACCAGCTCTGGGATGTGGTCAGTAGTGTTGCTTGCATGAACATCCTTGGAAAAGTGCTCTATGTTGATATGTGCACTCATCATTCAGTTGACTATAGGCAACAAACACTGTGAAAGTATGGCAGAAACCGCGGCCCATACTCCTCCTCGTTGGGTGACTAAAATCATCAACGGACGACTTTACACTGAAGAAATGAAGATAACCCAACACGTGATCAGAGAGTGTGTGCAGTGCCGATTTAGGGTAATTTAGACATCCCTACAAGGGCCTTGTGTGAGGCATACATATTCAGTCGTGCAAGTATAGCAACTCTCTTGCTGCGGAAGGAGTAGACTCATTCGTGAGCTCCGTCGAGAGAGCCGTTCAACGATACGAGCCCTATCCCAACAGCAGCAGTGAATGCTTGGTGAAAGAAGCGAAGCTGAGATCACGACGAGAATACAATAGGGCAAACCAGAGCATCTTGAGCCATTGGACTAGAGCCGCTGCATTCAGTTACTCCAACGTTTGTGTGTATGGGGATCAGAGGCCATACCTGAGGTAGATAGAAAGAACACGAAGGTATGGTCAACCAGGCTCACCCTTCCCTCGAAAGACAGTAGCAATCAGGTTTTAGAGTGGTCCTCGAGCCAGGATCCTAATGCAGAACGACTTGAACTATCAGGCGTGGAGGCCTGAAGACGAACAAGACTGTTTTGAAATGGTACATTGTAGCCGAGCCTGGGGTGACGCAGAGCTTCTCTCCATTGCCACTGGCATGCCGCTGCTGTTGTCGCTTCCTCCTCTGATAGTGCCCTTGTGTTCATAATGTAGAGCCTACCTGGAGTGAGAACGTTGATATGCCGTATAGCGCAGTGACCCTAGGGGAAGTACAAAAGGCTCAAGCAAAGCTACAGGAGGCACTTCTCTCTGCGGCCAAGGGTAGAAGACTCAGCAGAATGGTGACCAACAAAGCTTAGCTAGCATTGTTACGAAAGGTGGCAGATGCAACCTGTATTAGAGAAAAACCAAGACCTTGAAAGTTCCTTGGAAAAACAAGAGTCAGACATTCTGAAGGAAATCGAACGGTTGATGACGAATCTGCGGAATGAACAGACACGCTTGGGGGAGGAAAGGAAATCATTGAAAGCAGAGAGGAAGGCCACTGTTTTCGAGAGGAGGAGTGAGCGAATACTATCAGGCGATGACAACGTGTTGGTCTCAGCCTTGCAAGCCTTTGCAGTGCAAGCGGAGGAGTTGAAGGGAAAACTTAGAGTGAGCTGCTGTAGCTCACTCCTTGTGGATGCCTCAATATGCATGGTCAGAGCACAGTGCGCACACTACAGCGAGATGCCGACCAAGAGAGGCACACTTCAGAGCTTCGGCCGGGGATAGCTGGCTTGCGGGCTGCCATCCCTCCCTTGCCGAGTGCATCAGTACTCCATCCAGCAGATAGAGATCAAGCTGTGGAGATGCTGAGTAGAACAACTAAGGAGCTCGAGAAAGTGGGTCGTCCAGGAGAGCGATGCCTATGTCACTCGCTAGGTAACAGACGAGCGAGATCTGGCTCTATCAGAGGCTCGAATGTTGAAGCTGGAACTGGACAAGCGCGAACAGAAGGTGAGCTGGTGCACTATCATCATCATCGACGAGGAGTACAGCGCCAGTGGCAGATACACTCTCTCACTGAACGATGCGGAGATCTTCAGCACGACGACGCTGAGGAAGAGGTATGGCCTCTCAACGCTATTGAATGGGATCGCTAACTCCAGCTGCGACGCCTGCGGGGGAGAGTTGTCGTCCTTGAGGAGTCTGCTACTCTGAAGGAAGACGTTGGTATGTTGCCAGCAACTACTGCTCCTCTCATCTCTGCAGAGTTTCCACCCGTAGTGTTTGTCGACCCAGTAAGGATTCCGTCAACTTGCAACCATTCGAGGCACTCATCCCTACAGGTCTTACCCTCTCTATCAAGCTCGCTGACGACTACACCAAGGAGTGAGGAACTCTACGAAGACTCTGTGAACAAGTGCTCCCTGTCTCAGACGGCGATAACGAAGAAGAGGATGATGACCGAGGAACTCTCGAGAGGCTCATAGATGCACTCACTGGTCGAGGAGAGGACGAGACCGAGACAGAACGTAGAGGTTTCTCGTCATCATTCACGGACAGAACGTGGCGGTCAGATGTGCTGCATTCTCTGGAGCATGTCGTTGAACGGCTGAGCCAAAGGTGCCGAGTACTCGAGGCTGCTGTAGTTGATGCCAAACAAGAGCTCAAGTGGTGGCGAACTGGTGGTGGTACCGCCACTTTCAATGAGTAAGATCCTCGTAACGTGTAGGGATGAGGGGAGGATCATCGTGTCCATCAACCCTCTTCTCAGAGCCTATGCGAAGGTGATGGCTGAAAATGAGCGTCATCTGCGGCTCGAGGGACAGAGGCATTCGAAAGAGAAGTCCGACTTGCGGCACAGCCTCGCACAGAAAGAGAACAAGAGGGTAGGTTTCCGAATTGAATTAAGTCCGATATCAGTTCAGCAGTGTAGGCCCGCTACGAGGAGCTTTGGCGGAGGTCACTGAGGTTACTGCTAGACAATAAGAATGACTATTTGCTCGGCCTCTACTTCCACGCTTGGAGTAAATATGCTTCATCACAAAACGGCGATAGGGAGATAGGAAGACTCAATGCCGTTGTGTTCAGTCAAAGTCGGAAAGGTGAGAACTGGACTGTTGAGGCTACTGCTCGCACTCACCGTGTTCGGTGACTGTAGATAACCAAAGTTTCCAGACACCAAAGATTCTCATTCAACAATGCCGGTCCTTGCAAGACGAAAACGAATCGCTTCGACAACGAGTGAATGAGGTGACGCTGTAGCTGCTCCCGCCTTCATCTCCAATTAGCAGCAATCTCTTTATCAGGTCGAGGAAGAGCTCTATCGGCATCGAACTGGATCTCTATAGTGGAAGACTTGTCTTGCACTACCATGTACACTTTCTCTGGACCGTAACTCCATTTCGGAGGTTTTTTGAGTTGAGTACTGGGAGAATTATTTTGCCAAGTTGTAGAGGCTTAGGTCGGCCTAAAGCCAAGTGGGAAATAGGAATCGTTAACAAGTGGAACGAAAAGAGAGCCTCATAGGAACGAAGGAGTTGTCGTAGTTCGCCGTAGTCTCCAATTTAGCCTCAATACTCACGAGTGAATGCGTATCGGCCTACAGGGCATTCTGACGTGTTGGGTGCCTTGTAGCAGCTTCAATGAGAAGTCTTATCGGTCCTTCAAATCGAGCCGTTCAACTCGTTCGCACTCTTGAAGAAAATACCCAACTCATAATCAGGATGATGGAGACACTATACAAACATGTTATCGCGTTCAGAAAATCAAGTGAAGTACAACATTACTGCAAACTTGTGTTTTGTCGTCATCGGGTATCATAGCGAGCATAGCTAGTTCACGGGTCTTTTGGTGGGCATGAGTCGACCACAAATAGGAACATGCTGAACCCAGTGATTTTACTGTTCCTTTTGTAGTAAGCATATATCGGTCGTGTTTCATAAGACAGCACTAGGTTTATGATACTCCTCGGTTCATTCATGTCTTGTTTTCAGCTCCATGTCTACCAAGCTTTCACCATGATAGTATTATCTCTTTCTGAATAGGTAGAGAGTATCTCCAGGAGATGAGCTCCCCAGTACTGAGACCACGGTTCGAATATCGGAACGATTCATACTGGGCTAGATCATGGCCTGGCGGAACATCCGACTTTCAAGCCTCATGATACTTCAATGGTCCATTTTCTTACTGTGTATTCGAGCTTAGGTTGATGAACGATATTGTGTATGGGGACGTCCTGTCCATCAGGGCCTCTTACCATACTTGTTAAGACCCCGATTGGATGGGATAAACTGGTACGACGGGCATTTCCAGTGTTCCCCCAGGAGTGAGCACTGGAATAGCCCCTTATCTTTATCTGATGAAAGGCGACGCCCCTTATCACGTTGTACACCCGTCGTTTAGAATATGACAAACTTTGACACGCCTGACATCATCTGTGACTTGTATTGTGTAACTCATAACGCAACCTTATGTTGAATTACTCAATGGAGAGTTTATTATTAATCAACTTGCGAGTAGCAATGTGCTGTATCGTAATATACCCGATACTAAGTAGCTTCTTCCAACTCATAAATTGATACTCTAATAGTCTCCATTTCTACAACATCCAACGATCACCTTCGTAATGAAAGAAAATCGACGTTGTCTCTAGCGCTTCCACCGCCACATAGACGGTTGAAAAGGCAACAACTAGAAACGACTTCACCATATTCACCAAATGATAGTCACTATACTTATAGTAATTTCAACAGAGATCGGTTGAGATGGTGATGGCGAAGTACGCAACTCGTCTTAGTCATCACGGTCATCAGCAGCAACGACCTGCGGCGCCTTTTGAGCGACATTGGCATCAGCTGGATGGTCTTCTTTCTGACTACTCGACCTGCGGCTTCTAGTATAGGTTCCGTCCTCCTTCAAGAATTGGTCCTCACGAACGAACAATTTACGTCCTTGGAGCTCGTAACCGTTATACTTTTCTAAAAGGAATTGCCTAACAGTTGAGAGCTACTCTAGCAGGTCTCACCAATAGCCTTCTGAGCTCCTTCAGGATCTTGGAAGAGGATGGTGGCAAAGCCCTTCGACCTTCCATCCCAACCCTCAGCCATGTCGACACGGATCACGTCTCCACATTCGCGGAATAGATCCTTGAGATCTTGCCAGGCAGTCCTCCAAGGCAACTATTAGAGAAAGCATTAAAACAGGGGGGCACGGTCGAGGACAGTAGCTTACATTGCCAACATAGATCAGCCTGTGGACGTCCTTCTCGCCAACCTTCAATGGGCGAATTCTATCTCGGCCCTTGAAGCCCTTACCCTTTCCTTTACCTAAGGAGCACTATACCAGAGGCAATGAGACGGACAAGGACTGACCCTTTCCTTTGCCGCCCTTGCCCTTCCCCTGACGGGTAGTGGCAGCATCTTGATCCATCTCCTCGATGGGCCCGCGGTCCTCTCTGACAAATATCTTGCGTTTGCCGACCTCGGTATCATTGAGGGTGTCGATAGCCTTCTCGGCAGCCTCCTCGGTCTTGTATTCCACAAGACTGAGCGAACAGAAGTCGATGCTCGTAGTCCGGACGATGACTTACGCGCAACCCTTGGACTTGCCATCTCTACGAACCAGAATATCGACCGATTCCACATCACCAGCTGACTTCATATGATCACCTAGCTGACTCTCGGTAACCTGACAGGAAAACAGAGTGCTAGCGAAGGGACTCGAGTTGGTCCTTTCGAGATAGGAGACTGAGATATGCCAAGGCGAGTATTGAGGACACTATGCAGGGCCATATAGGAGACCAAGGGGCGTGATAGAGCGAAAGGGGATGCTTATATAGGGCAGTAGGGTCGCTGTAGCTTTTCGGGGAATATCGAAAAACTCTGTGGGCGACTCAAAGGAGCGCCTCAGGTTAATCCCAATAGACTCACCTCGAAATCCAGACTGCCAACGTACACACAACAAGCTTGGTTGACCATTATACGGGATTAGCTTCGCAATGAACCTCCTCAGTTCTTCAAATGCTTCTGTAGCAGCACGGCGACGACGACCAAAGCCGTGCAAGATACTATCTTGCAATCTTGTATTTTCTCAACGATACAGCGCAATCTATTATTGTCGTCTTGGCGATTTCTCCATTCAATGCGTCGCGTTACAACAGCGCCTTAACTAGGTCCTGACTCGGAGTAAGGCTACCACCCAAGATGATGGACTTGTATATAGGCCAGCAATGGGAGTACTACTAGGTGGAGCCTTGTGTTGCTTCTGTATTGGGAAGTGTGACTGACTTGCTCAAAGACTGCATGCTCGGTACTGCTTCTTGCGGAGTCGCAGCTGCAGGCGGTGGCTTCCTTGTGGGGTATCGGGCGTGGCTGAGTCAGTCTTCTTGGGGCTCATAAAACAGTAGCTGGGATAGTTTTTGGGAGTTGAAGTTTTGGTTTATCGTATTAGGGCGTAGCAGAGCGCTCAAGAGAGGATCTTACCGAAGGGGCGCTCGGTAGGCCATTTCAATAGAAAGAAGACGAAAGTGTTCATAGTAGAGGCTAGTACATGCCAGTATGCTTCATCAGACTATCTCAAGCTGTATTAGCTAGGGAGTCACCTTCCACTGGCGATTCGTTGTGTGATTCATAGTATATCGTATATGGTAGGCTTAGATATGGTGTTCCTTATGATAACTCCATGCCATTTGCAGCGATGTGAACGAATCGAAATCGCGTCTCAGAATATAACATCTGTGCGAATCGAACCTTGGCCGCCTGCTTCCCAGCAGTGACTCCCTCGAGTTAGACTACCAGACTTCCACAAAACCGATGGCTATGTCCCATTCGTCTTTACTGTAGAGACTGAACTATCAACAAAGTTGTCGACTTCAGGCAGTTACACTCTCGTTTAGGACAAGTTCAGACAGCACACAACACTATGGCGCGCGCAATCGATTTAGACTACGATAACGCTAGAGGGAATGCTTGATTTATGCTAGTCAACTTCATGTGAATGAGCAACATCAACAAGTATGGGACTACAAACTTCATTTCAAAGTCACTTGAATTCCACCATCGCTGTGAGATTGTGCTGAGGACTGCCTCCTGATGCGGCTATACGTGCAAAATTGGAGTACACGAAATAGACAAGGTTGGTTGTCAGCCGGTCGCACTCCAATTTGCTGTCAAATTGACGGCAACAATCAAATACGACAACTTGCTGTCGAAAGTATGCAGTAGGTGTCGAGAAAGATAATTGCTGTCACTTTCGACAATCAAAGTGCTGTCGAAAATAATTTATACCGTAATTTTGAAGTATACCACTAGCGGCGGCGCTGATCCAGGCTCGATCGTCTAGCGTGTTATTATCGCGATGGAATTTATCGTGGATTTTAGTAAGACTTTCTCTTTGGCAGTCTAAGGCAAGGCGATATCACGCTGGTTCCCGAGAGGTTACAGCTGGCAACGAGTCTATTGAAGCCAACCAGCAGAGCAAATCAGAGAAGATCCAAATATCGCAACAAGGAGGGCTCGAGTCGCCAAGCCTTACGACTTATTGAAAGCCCTTGTGTAGTTGTCACACAACCTATCACACGATTAATTTGTTCTTCCGTTCACGTGATGACAATTCGCGCTGTGCTCACACTCCTCATAATTCAGATCTGCAGTAGCATACGCAAAGGATGAAACGGTTTCACTACTGAGTACAAAAGTAGGATGATATATACTCCTTTGATCCAACTGCAACAGCACTGTGTTACATCCTGCAACGACCAGGATAGCGCGGCAATAATCAATGTTCTCCTCCGTGTCTCGATATGACACAGTATGCATTAGTCTTGAATACGATGTACACTCGAATACAACTCAGCATGACAGAGAAAACTGCAAACTACGAATGTGTTCATGAATACGTTGCTTTCTAACAACAGTCTTATGATACGACCACGAGATCGGCCACGACGGTGTCTTCCACGGGCTTGAATGCGCTTGGGAACATGCGCATCCAATCAGGCGGGCCGTAGTCGGCGACCCGAGGTTCGGGGTCGACCACTGCCCAAGCACAGTTCTCTTCAATTCCCATAGAGTTGATGCCGGACTGGACAAGAAAGTAACCTTGGTCACCCCAGAAGGTTCCCCATGAGTTCTTCACGATATAATATTCTTTACCGTCTTCATCTTGACCCCAACCAATGATGACTATGTCATGATCCAAACTCCAATTCCCAGAAGTAGTCGCGCGCACTATGTCGCCAGGATGGTATTTGCCGTTTTCGACCACGCTGGAGTCAACAGCGCAACTGATAGGGCCACGACGATAGATCTCGGCTTTGATCATGTGAGGAGTGGGGTTGGACATTTTGCCAAACTCAGTGACGAAATAGCGACCATAACGTTGAACAGGATAGCAAGGCCCGGTACCGGCCGGAGGGTCACAGTTGATACAGTTGTCGATCGGGGAGCACTGACCGTCCTCGCCCCGGTAAAATTGACATTGGTCGTCCGGTAGACCCTCGAGATGGGCAAACTTGTAAACACCAAAATCTTCGCCACCATGACAGGAGCCAGCTATGTCTCGTCCGCAGTTGAGGACGACTTGACGAGCTACGTTGACCTCGGGGAACTGAGCCTTGTTGGCCACTTTGAGCCTGTCGTTGATGACACCAACACCAGCATGGAGCCAGCAGGAGCCACAGTACTTCGGAGCATGCTGATTGAGAACCTTGGTGATGTAATTGACACCATTGTGATGACGCCAGTCGAAGGTAGCAGGCAACTGATGCTCTTCAGTGTAGGTATGAGGCAACGGTGAGATGACGACCTCGTGATTGGCATGGTCATTGAACATAGCCTTACGGCAGCCGGCAGCCGCAACGTAGCCGAGAAGACCAGCGTGGAAGGCCAAGACCAGCATTCGAGAAAAAATCCTGCGGAAGACTATTTAAGATGGTAAGGGCTCCTGCCTACGTGTATAATGGAGACCTTACGAACGGCTGGCAAGAGCTGTCAGAGCTTTCTACGCAAACTAAACTCAAGCTTAGAAATGGCCTCTATCTCAGGACTTGAGCATTAAACAATTGTCGCGACGCAACGACCTTGACGAAATATGCTCTTCTGAGGCGGAGCGATGTGCGCATCTTCCACCTCGCTCGCCGAATATGCAATAAATGTTATGGTGATCCTATATAGTAGCTTATCATCGTTACTGAGCTCATGGAATTCTAGCTGAGCCGAAAACGGATGACAGTTTTCAACCGCTCTCAAGCAGACTACGACGGGAAGGACGACACATTTAATCTTTCCCTAGTAATTTCAGCACTGTTGTAGATGATCTATGATGAGATCGACCAGAACTTCCGTGACAAACCGTAGGATGGTCCGAAAGTCACCACCGCTTCTCTTTGTTAGCTGCATAGAATATGTCCAAGACTCCCAGCATAGAGATCGCTCGTTCAAAGATAAAGAATGCTATAGGCCATATCTCCCGTGATAGAAGAACGTCATAGCGTTAAAATGGCATACCACAGGCAGCCCATATCCCATTAGAACTCAACTGAGGAAAATGGTATCTTATACACTCGCAATGCATTGAGGGTCTTGTGATGACTGTAAATTCTCCAGAAGTGGCAAGTCTCGTACATATACGTGGAGCGATCAGATGTGTTAGTTGGCCACGAAGCCAGTGAATCGGTCAAGTACACGGTTTGTTGAGCTTCAGTTCAGCCGTGCTCCTGTCGAACGGTGTTATGCTAGGTAACGATTGCATGTTAGCGTAGGAGAGCGAAAGCTCTACCTCAAATTGCTATGACCTCTAGCTGGTGGGAATATCAGAACGACAGGAACTGAATCAGTTCAACTGATCGACGAAGTCCGCAAACTCAAAATTAGGAAAATTGTAAGCTTCCTCTCTAGATAGCTCCAACATGATCGTGTATCTACACCAACACATCGATTGCTCATGATTATCCAGGCACCCACTTATGACAGCCGACAGGGTCTCGCGTCTTCTTATCGGCCATACGTTGCGCGGCCACGATATTTGCTGTCCGTTTCCGAGCCTCATGCATTCACCTTTGCTGTTTGTGAACATTGCCGATTTATACTCGTGCTCGAAGGTTGTCTCAATTTGCACGACTTCAATACCTCTGAATTCAATACCTTCATCAATAACGATGATAACGAGCCCAGGTCGAACAATGACAGGGCTGGAGCATCGAACGAGATTACAGTGGCTGGTCTGTGCGAAGAGAGTGAAATCCTTCTCGTAGGTCGTAGCGTTGACAAGATCAAATTCGTTGTTTCAATGGATCCCGAGTCGTCATCTTCTAACATTCCAGAGCATACTGGCAACCACATTAAACGCAAATCCTTCCTGGTCAAGAAAAGAAGTCCTGATGGAGAAGTTGAGGTTGACAATCAGAGTGATCCTTCCGACCTCGCAAATGCAACTGAAAACATGCATAAGAAAGAAGTGATCGACGATGATTTGCCTGTTGTCGCTGGAACGAGTTCGAACGGAGATGTCCATGAGGAATACAAAGCGACCGCTGGAGAAGCATCGCCGGGACAGGAGACTACCATCGTAGTTCCTGTCCTGACTTCGCCTATATCGAATACTAGTCACCCTATCGCAACTGAGGACGACCCTCAAGCTCATGAGGCCGTAATGCTCCTTACAAGCTCAAGCAATCTCGTGGAGCAATCAGACGTTACTACCGACAGTACTGGTTCGGAAAATGCGAGCCACCCTAGTCTAGATGAAAATAAATGGAGTGATGCTGAAATGACTGGTAACACTGTAACTGAGGAGGTAGCTGCCTCAGCGGAAAGCAGTCCGGACGCTAAGGACATCGGCGTGGAGGGTGTGACTGCACAGCCTGGCAAGATATCCGGTGATGAATTTGCGACCGAGATCGCGGGGACCGAAGAGACGAGTAGCGAGACTGCAATTGTGCATGGTGACAGTTCTCAACAAGAGGCGACCGCGACCTTAGAAGTCCGCGTCTTGGTCACGAGCCCAGCCCCAGTCATCGATAGCCATGTTGATATCAACGCTGAAACTTCTGATCCAGTTCTACCTAGCGAGCAGGTAAACAGTGTGTGTCTATGATGACACCCTATTGGTCCCCTCCTTTGATTCCAGGTCTCCTGGCATGGACGTTCTCCCGTACAGAACGGCTGCGTGCACGATGTCAACTTGAATGCGAATCAAGATGGCTTTGATCTATACGTTGACCCGAGAGCTCACTTCTGCGTATCTGAGACGAGATGGTGCTCTCCTGGGTGCTCCCCTATAAGTGAGTATATGACTAACCCAAGTCGTAGCGTAAGTTAGCCAATGTAAGGTATATAAAGAGCAATGGGAGACGGGGTTGGATTGAGAGGCGTCGCGTCTCCGCGTCACGTCTCACGTCACGTCACGTCTCACGTCACGGGCGTGCGCTACCGTATTCGACGTGCGCGTGTGGATCGCGAGTAGCGACATGCCTCCCCCCCAAAAAAATCAATAGTTGGTATTGGTACTGTTCGCATCATCGAATCGAAAGGTCATATTAGACGGATCGATAAAATCCGTCGCGGTACCATCTTCCCAACGGATGCGAATGAGCGAGTCGATGTCGTCCACTATGACTCCTTTCATTGGACCTTGACCGTTGTTTACGTCGTCGACTATAATAGGCATTCCTATCCTCGTAGGGAAGCGACAATTAAGGCAATCGGAGTGGTCCTCACCCGTGAAGCTTGAATGGCGAAGGGGGACGACGTTGTGAGGGCTCTCGACCCTGACCTGTCCATTAGGATACACTACCTGAATACCATGCGTAGAATTGCGAGTAGATGGACGTAGTAGAATGACGTGTGCTAGTCGGAAGGAATCGCCGAGCTTCTGCTTAGGATGATACACCAGGACCGGGTTACCGTAGACATACCAATGTTGATCTTCGGGCTTACTGACCTTCTTGAATAGGTACGATGAGGCACTCTTAGCTTTTAGCTCTTGCCAGACCGCAGACATATAAGCTCGCCTGAATGAGCGGCACGTCGTCACGACTGGTTGTTGCGTTGGAGTGGGCGTAGAAGTCAGTGATGGGCTACTGCATAAACCTCTATTCCTTGTGAACCCAAACGCTAGGGCGTCTGGAGTGATCGGGCTTGGCAGTAGGGCCGATCCAGTGGTGCCCAGGGGGCGCGTGTTTATACAAAAACAGGCCTGATCGACGAACTCCTGTGTTTGCTCCAGGGTGAGGTTCTTCATTTTCTGGCCTCTGAGCAGCACTCGAAGCTTGTTCAGACCGAGACCATGGGTGCGTTCGAACAATGCGCCCTCCCATGGCGCTCTTGGCGAAAGATAGAAGGCTTCTGCTCCGAGGCGAGTTCGTAATTGGCGGCGGAAGTCTGCGGCCTTGAAGTAGGAAGCGCAATCAAATAATAGCCGCGCCAGTCCTCCACGAAGTAGTTGAACTCTCGAGAGCGCTTTGAGGGCTGACTTACCGTCTTCCTTCTCGCATACCACCCATGTAGTATGTTTACTATATAGGCAGGTCACTGTGATGACCTTCCAGGACTTGGCCGGGGAGGAAGAGGCAGAGTTCATTGGGCCGAGGGTCAGGAAATCCACGCCACAGGTATGATACGGTGGTAGGCCTGAGAGTTCTGCCGTGGTCCACTTGCTAGTTTCTGTCGGTCCACGGGCCCACTGGTGGGTTGCTCGGGCGGCATTGCAGGTCACGCAGTCGGCCACGAGGTCTCGGCAGGCACGGAGCAATCCCGGAATATAGAAGTCATCGCACTCTGCGGCAGTACCGACGCTGCCGCTATGTACACATCTTCGATGCGCGTCTTTGATGACTAGTGACCTGAATCTTGGAGTATGTCGGGGTAGATATAATCGAGAGTAGCATTGACCGTGGATGGTGCCGACCGTAAAGTAGACAACTCCGTCGTTGATAACGTAAGGGCCTTTGGATGGCCTATCACCAGCCAAGTAGGCGTTCATCTTTGGGTCTCGAAGTTGCAGGGATCTGAAGGTCGAACGAATGTCGTCGTCATCCCACCTGTAGTGCAGATCTTCTCGAAGTCTAATAGGGACTTGCGTGTGGTCAATGTTAGCTTTGAGTGCAACGAGTATGGCTCTAAGGAGGCGGACTCTTCTGTATACGTCACTCGCATAGAAGGCGTCAGTCGCTAGGTGTTCTGCTAGACTTAGTGGAGGTGAGACGCTAGGGACTTCTCGTATGCGCAGAATGCTCTCGATAGATGAAGCTGCTATAAATAGAGAGCCTCCGGCTTCAACGCTGTCCACGATGTAGCGGGCTGCTCGGGTTTGATCACATTGTCGATGTCTGGAACCGTATTCGGTCAGCTCACTGAGTAGCTCGACGGTGTCTTGGTCTTCTTGTAGATTTGGGTCTTCTTGATCAACATCAGCGGTTGTAGAGGATGTCTTGGGCGACGGGCGTGAGAGGATTTCACCAAGAGTGGAGCTACCACACGCTCGATCATGCAGCCGGGAGAGGTAGTCGCTCCTCGCGTTCTCGCGACCTGGTAGATGACTGAGCGAGAAGTGAGTATTTGGCTGCGACCGGGCAAATGCGATCTCCTCGGAAACGGCGGTGACCATTCTCTCTATAGTACGCCTTTCCAGCGCTCGCTTAATCGAACGTGTAGAGCCATTGGCCCATAGCACTGAGGGCTTATTATCGCACTCGACGCAGATTTTCCACTTCGACTGATCTCCTGGGGACACGTGCTTACTGCGGGCGGTGAGGAGATCGGTGAGGGCGCGTAGACCACGGAGTAGACTGAGTAGTTCACGGCAATTCGAGTGCCATCGTCTCTGTGCCGGTCGGAACCTCCAGCAGTCTTCCCAGATGATGGAGGACTCACCTGTTGCGGACGAACGCGAGATGCTGAATGCTCCTCCGCTAAGGCTGGCATCAGATGTGAGCTTGAGAGTAATGTCATGTGTCGGGGAGTTCCTGACTAGAGAAGGGTGCTCACATGGCCCGGCGTCGAGGAGGGTCGACATCCACTTCATCACCACTACGAAGGCCTTCTGCTGTTCGGTAGACAGCAGGGATAGATCGCAATAGGAGGACCAAGACGTTTGGACGTAGGCCGAGCCGATGATCGAACGCAGTGAATCGGCACATGCACGTTCTTCCGGATGCATTTTGGCGTTGTCGTAGCCTACGTCACCACAGAGTTGGAAATATTGTCGTTTTGTCAGATTGAGAGATAACCAGTCTCCGGTTGCCACCGTGGAGATGAGTGCCTTGGCGGACTTGATTCTGCCGCTCCGGGCGCAGTCCATGATGAGTTGGCCGTCGTCGCTGAAGTGGAACTGGTACCCCAGGAGAGATGCGGAGTCAGCAAGGGGGACTTGGATGTGGGATCTTCGAGTTTCTTCAGCGAAGGCCTCCCTCAAATGGTGGGCTACCAAGCACTTGAACTTGCGTGGCTGGACTCGAAAGCTGAAGGGGAGTAGAAGGCCCAGCAATAAACGTGCCGCGGTGAAGACGGTGGCGAGATCGGACTGAATCGTGATGTCGTCGACAAACAGTGCGATGAGACACGCGATGAGGTCTGGACAGACGCGAACTCGGTCCACTAGGTTGCCTAGCGTAGTAGAAAGTGCTTCTGGGCCGAAGCATACCCCGAAGACTGACCGTGTGCTGATGAAATTGGAATGGGAGGTAGCCAACTGCAAAACGCAGTTACATAACCGCACCGCGTAGAACGCGGACATGATGTCCATCAGAAGTAGTGAGGGGGAGCTGCGAATTCTAAGTAGGCATATGATCTCCCAGACGCACGGATTGGCAGAGCTCACGGCAGGCCAGCTGAGGTTTGTATGGCGGAAGTCTACCACTAGGCGGTCTCGGCGACCGGTTTTCTCCTCGGGGGCTAGGAATACCGTGGCAGGGGAGGCGACCGTCGCTGATGGGGACTGGGAGCTATTGGTGTCCATAGGTGAGCGTCGACGTAGGAGAGGCAGAGCTCTTGATATGCCTTTTTCTGTCGCAGTGTGAGCTTCTTGTAAGCGGGACGTGCATATTGTGGACCTCGTTGTGCGTTGGGCGATATAGGGGGTGGTAGAATCTCGGCCGCTAGGTACTGATGGGCGTCGTCGATGACTTCCACCGGATATAGACGTCGGAACCTATAGTAGAACCCGGGCGCTCTCGGTACGGGCTTCCAGTGTAGGTCTATGAGATCATTAAGAGCCCGCTCCAACCATATGTCCTCGGAGGTTTTTAGACGCGGGACTAGGGAGACTTCTGCGCTACGGCTGACGAGAGGTTGAGTAGATCCTTCGCTCGGGTCTCCAGCTGTCAGCGTATTATCTTCGAGAAAGGCGGCATCGGGGACAAGTTGGGGTTGACGTAGATGAGGGGGTCCAAGCGGTTGGGCGTTGGACGGAAAAGTAGGACGGCTAAAAACAGTGTGACCGTCGATGACAGCTATGTGGGAGCCGTTTATGAGGATGTTCCATAGATCCATCACATCTCTGCCAACCAAGACAGTGGGGGCATGAGAGTTCGACTGTAAAGGAAGAATCCGAAGATCGGTGCTTACTGGGCGTGTAAGAGAGACGACGCCTCGGACCGATGGAAAAGTATAGACGCGAATAGAGCAAGACATAGTTCTTCGAATAGTGCAAAATGAGCCATCCGCCAGGATGACTTGCTTGGCCTGAGGTAATTCGTCGGTAGTAAACGGTTGATGATATCCTCGAGGGACGATGTAGTAGCTAAAACCGGCTCCTGAGTCGATGATGATGTTTGCCGGTATTGACACGTCGTCTTTTGAAGTGAGTAGACCCGATAACCGAATCTCGGCAGGAGCTGTATCATCTGTAGATATCGACCGTAGTGAATCAACCTCAGTGCCGCTATTGAAGGAGCTTCCGGATCGATGGCAGCGGCTGGCCGCCGATCCTTCATCAGCTCGACCTAAAAACCCGCTGACGCATCCACCAGCGGAGCGGGAGTTCGCTCTGATGATGACGTTGACGGTGGTGTTGCAGCAAACTCGCGCCAGCGGTAGTTCTCCTTGTCGAGCTCGGACATAATGGATTTGGCCGTAGTTGCATCGTTGTAGGCAGCGAGGATGTAGCGGAATCCGCGACGATTTCGAAGGACCTTGGTCTCGTCCGCTCGCAGGATCTTGAGAGCTTCTTCTTGGTTACGCACCGCTCGGCCGGTGATGTAGTAGACGGCGGGAAATGTTTTGGCCCATTCGCTCAGTGTAGGTCGTGAGATTGGTGCAGAGCCCGAGTTAGGCCGTTGGGCGAGAGTCCGAGAAGAGGATGCTTGGGCCGGTTCCACGACAGATCGGATGTTGTCGGCCTTATGAGTCGTCGGCTGGCATATGATTGTGGCTTCGTCCGACGTACGACATATGGATCTTATGACGTCGCAGACGGAAGGTTTGTCACCGGTTGCGTTCTCGAAGTCGAGGAGAGTCTCCCAGTCCTCACTGTCGTCGTCGTGGTCGGCATATCGTCGTATACGGTGGATGACTTTTTCCACGATAGCTGGGGGCAATCGGCCAATGATTTGCCTGGTAAGGTTTCTTCTCTCAGCTGAGTCGTTGTGGTATATGTCGCAGAAGATAAAGTACGCTTCGGACGCGGCGAGGAGATACTGGTCGATCTGACGGGCCGATTGGAACTTGAGGGAGCTCAACTTCTCGAGATACTTCGACTTCAATTGGGATCTTCGACAGAACCGTCCTAACAGAAGTTGGCGAACGTGGTTCCAGTCGGAACGTCCTGTTCGAGCAGCCGATTGAGCTGCTTGGTGCACTGGCTTCACTTCAGAGTTCGTGAGGGTACCGATAAACTTCGTCATTACCGACCGGCGGACCTCGGGGTTCACTTGGATGGGGCCCGAAGTGCTCCTCGTTGCCGCACCAGCTTCTACGAGGGTGTCCTCCACGTCGTCATAGTGTACCTTGAGGTAAGCTGAGTCGATGAGGTTTGGCAGGACGAGCTTGGTCACTTCAGCGGCGGTACATCTCGTAGCTGCCCTGCGGGTTGGAGCTTCTGGGAAATCAGGCTGGCGAAAAGAGGAGGTGTTTGCCGCCGATCCGTCGTTCCGTCTCAAGAGATTACTGGAGTCTCCCTGGACGTTGAATCCGGTTGACCCTGCTGGCGTAAGCAGTGGTGTCGTTGGTGGGCTCGTCGATGTCGCTTCTTCATAGGCTCGTTCTGCCGCTGTTGCTTGTTGATCGGCTTCGACGTATGCTCGAGCGAGTTCCTCTTCTTGAGCTTCCAAGACCGCCAGGACATTCTCGTCGTCTTCGTCGTTGGTACAGAGATTCTTGATCCTTTCTCGGACATCAGATAGTCGTGTGAATGCTCGTGTACGGCTCTGGCGGGCTCGGGTTCGGGCTTGACGGAGAGTTTGTAGTTCATCAGGTGTCGCCATATGACTAACCCAAGTCGTAGCGTAAGTTAGCCAATGTAAGGTATATAAAGAGCAATGGGAGACGGGGTTGGATTGAGAGGCGTCGCGTCTCCGCGTCACGTCTCACGTCACGTCACGTCTCACGTCACGGGCGTGCGCTACCGTATTCGACGTGCGCGTGTGGATCGCGAGTAGCGACAGTACCTGTCACGAAGCACGTGGGTACTGACCATCCGTTCAGGCCTGCATACCGACTCATCAGTGGGAGGCGCAAGGCCTAGAGTCCATTTCTCGCGTCCCGTGGGGATCAACAACGAGTGGGCTCGAATTTACGAAGAGGCAACGTTGATACCTTCCCTCAGGTATTTCCTCTGCGCTGTCCACAATCATGGTAAAGCATGTGTAGCAGCTATCTCTGTCGGGGGACGACACCATAATGAACGCCCCGTCATTGCCAAAGGGTGATACTGACCGGCCCAGTCTGAATATAGCCATAGCATGAGGGCTGCTCCAGGAAGCATCTTGACCGACTGTTTTTTGCCATCGGGCTTCCCCCTAGGGAATTCCTCCATGCATGTGTTGGCAGTTACCGCGGTCAGGTCACTCACGGATTCAATTTCAACCCACTCAGTTGCCCTTGCCGTCCTTGCCATTGGATCAGTAGCTGGAATGCTCATTTGTGGATACAGGTCAGCTCCTTGTCGCTGAGCTCATTCGAGTGTACTGTACTTCCCAGACGCTTCTCACGTTGGAGAGCACGCCGGCGTCATCAGGCCCCCGATGAGTTTGGTCTAGATATGACAATGGACGACTATAAGGATTCACGCGAGCCTTTCCATGGTGAAGTAAGTTCCAGGTGCCGTATTGGTTCTGGTTCATCACAACCTCATTGAAGTTTCAACCAGAAATACCACTCAGTTGATGCAGAATATTGGAATTTGAACGTTGAAAAATACGTCCTTTTTCATGTGTGTGTGAATTCAAAGTCCAACGCCGACAACACGATCCAGTTGGACTAGCATCCATTGTACATCAGTAAACAGTGCTTTAAGCCTCTTGCATTAGCCACTTTCCCTCCGTTAGCGCCTCTGAAATTTTTCCTCTCAGACTGCCGCGCGCCACCGAGGTCCACATGAGGACCTGATAAGCTTTTGAACATGCTACTGGTCGCATCGTGGATCATGCTTTAGTCGAGGTTTCGTCAAACACTCAATTGTTGAGTGCTTTCTGAGCAGTACGGGCTTGTATGCTCTTTCATAGGGGAGTAGTTTTGAAGGGCGACTCGTTAGGAATCACTCGATTACACATAAAGAATGTGTGTTATATCCTCAACACCCCAAGTGTGCAACGTTAGACCCAACTTTATCCACCAGCAACTTTATCTCTCAATCGAGTGAAGCGAATACTCCGAATATGGCTGTTCAGGGTTGGTCTCCCATGGGAACACATGTGGTGACACCAGTCGAAGTAACTTGATGAACTCAACAACATCTACTCTCCTCACACGAAACCATACAAATAGTACAAATAGCTAACATTGTATGACACATTACAAGAATAGGCAAATCATTAGGAACAGTAAAGCCAGAGCAGAACAGTCAACCATCATCACTATCGTCACAAAGATCAACAACTTCCTCATTGTTCTCCTCGTGACCCCTACAGGAGCGCTTCCATCTTCACCAGATAGAAGCTGGTCTTACCCGTCCACCGTTTCCCTCCCACCCAAGTACTCCTTGTCAAGCCTAGCTCGTTTGAGAGGTACATCAGTATCACAACTCTACAATGATGAAGTAGGTACGGTATGTAAGAATGCCTAGTGCTCACTTTGTCATAATGACCATCTACAGTGGAGGACTTCGTCGAGGCTGTCGAGTATGAACAACATCCATCAGGATCACGACCGTCCTGAAACATCCAGCAATAAGGTCGATTTCAGAATGCCCGGCTTACCGTGGTGTTGTCGTGATTGGGTGGGTTAAGACTCCATTCTGCCGTAGACTTGGTGACGAACACCTACTACCCTCATACTTTCCCACAGTGTATTAGTAGTGTCCTCACCTCCTCAGCTTGGGTCCCTTTCGTTGCACGCAGTATTGCCAGGATGAAACCATCGATAAGGATCTTATCAGGACGTAATACGGCATCACACACGGCACATTTCCAACGATTGTTGAAGGCTGCCATCATCTTCTGGGCTTGAATGAACCACTCCAGATCAAAACACTGATACAAATCTCTGTCGTCATAGCATCCCGAATCGCGTTACTCACTTGTATGTGAGTGCAGTCTCGGCCTCTGGCCGGGTACTCCATCCTGGCGTACGACAATGGACATGTCAAACGGAGAGCCCTGAACATACTCCAATAGAAGCAGTTCTCGGGAGGCAGACTACTACCGCGTTTCCCCATCAACTTCATCAGAGCTACCACTGATTTGGAGGTCATCCTCCTCGTACTCCTTCCTCGACAATATACTCCTTATTCGAGATGAAGACACTCTTACGTCCTCTACGGGGACCTACCAAACGAACCCTCCCACAGTGTATCGGTCGCTATAGCTACCCCTTTGAGAATAGCAGAAGGCTCCTGGGGCATGCACTTCACGATGGCCAGTACGTAATGCAACTCAGCAGCTGAGGGTAGTTTCGGGTCAAACTGGATCGTTACCTGTGATAGAGTTCAGCGGCTTTGATCATCCACCACTGAGGGCCTCACCTTGAAGGGAACTGCCGTCTGATGCGGCGGTATGCAATCTGTAATGTCTAGGGGGCAATCTCGGCGTTTGCGGAGGTGCTCGGGAGGAAGGACCTACACGGAAGGTCAACTACATATGTTGGTGACATACTATAGTTCCTAGAAAATTTCTCCCTTGTTTTTGTATACTACTACTACTCGAATTTTCATATAAATTCCTAATATTAGTGAGGAAACTTCGCTGGGAAAAGCGAACATATACTCCTCCACCACTGTTCCTGCGCGCTCCAGTGACCTCAGTGCTAGCCATAGACTACCTTTATTCCGGCACCGTCAGCGAACTCGAGTAAGAAACTATGCGGCCACACGTGCTGGAGGGACACTTTGGTGCGGATGAAGCTGACCAAAAACTATCTGCCGTTCATTGCTGGTCGTTTGCCAGGCCTCCTCACGTATTAGCATCAGAGGGCGTGAGCATTCGAGAGGGGATAGCCATCATTCTGGCCCATATGCGAGCACCAGGAACCGAACACAGGCTACTATCGGGCATAGACAAGTACGTTTCGTAGCTCCCCTGCTCGGCTATACGCCAGAGCCCAACAATACCATCATTGGGAGGAACCTGAGATGAAGGCTGCTGCTGCTGAGGGGTACGGAGGGTCGTACTACATTATCAACAACGAGGGGCCAGAAGGGATCCATTCGGGCGAAGGCAGCTTCTACGACAGAGTCCCGGAAAGCGGTCATTCCCGAGGGCATCTCGGCATTAGGACGGGGACTCTCTGATGAAGTGTAGGAGAATATGCATATAGTCAACTACATGTGTTGGTGATGAAATGGAAAATGAGGAAATTTTGGGAAATTTTAGAAATTGCTTTCTGTACATTTCTATCCAAATTCGTATGTAAACTTGTATAACTAGTGAGGAAACTCCTGAGCTCAGCAGCTGAGGAAAGCGATTACATATATAGTCATCCAACACTGCTGTGACCGGATGGAAACAAGTCCCTCACCGAGACCAGCATCATCTCCTCCTACCTCTCTTCTTTGGATGCCCGTTGCCGCCTGATGTCCCGTGAGGAGGAATTTTCTTACCAGTGGGAAGGACGAGCGGTGGCCAGACTAGAGCCGCTGATAGCAACGCATTTAGGAGCATTCGTGAAGTGTCGATTCTACCTGTGAGTAGATCGGGATTCTCCTCAACGGCTTCACGAATCCGCTCGATCAGTTCAGCCTTCCGCCCTGATACTTTCAAATTCATGTGTCTGACAACGTTAACCTCAACAACGGAATACTTCTTGTGGGAAGTACACCACCTGCAGTAGTCTTTCAATACATTAACGGTAAATGAAGGAAGAGCTTGTAGCGTTGTGGCAATCTCCCCGACGGAGGCAGGCCCCATTGATAGGGGTCTTCAGAGGCAATATAAAAGCAATCAATTCTAAAGAGACTAATCGTGCAGATGACGTTCCCCGTCCGTTTCACCAATGCAGCTGATACTGATCCCAGGTATGAAGTTCGATTCTCATGGGGTCACTCATGGAAGCACTAGAGCATGGGGATAAAATACTACTGAAATTTAGTGCATGCCTTGATGACTAATATCCATATTATTATGAGCTTCTTTGCTTGATGATCGCGGAGGAGGAATGTGTGGTGACCCCACCAAGTCTTGAAAGCGATCGTAACGACAACTCAAATCGTTCGCTCTATTCATGACGATATGTTGTTGGAGAGTCAAATGATTCGGCATCATTCCCCACTGGGGAAGTTTCCTCAGTGTTCTCTCATTTAGTGCCCGAGCCCACCATATAGTGGAGTGGCGCTGCTCATGAATGGGCCCGAATCGGATGATGCCAGAGCACCCTGGACTATCATCCCCCCGGCAATATCCGATCATGTGGGCTTACTATAGGAGGACAAGGTTGAATACGAACTGCCTCGCAAAATGCATTTTTCCATCTCTTTAATAGCAACAACTACATATACGCCAACCAAGATTCGAACCTGGTTTGTCATGGGAACATTCGTACACACTAACCATTACACTATATACCACATCAAGACACTTTCGTTCGTCGAAGACTCGCCCGCCTAAAGAACCGTTTCGCGGTGCAAATTGGGACATTCGGGTTTCTAAGCTGATGCAGTTGCTGTATGTGGGCTGACTGGACATCTTGACATAGACGGCAGTGCGAATGAGGTGAATGCTGAGGACCAAGCAGCTGTTGCTGCCTTGGCAGCCGCCGCGGCCACGGAAAGCTATTCGCTATTAGGCAGAGACGCTTCACGGAGTCATCAAGCTGTTGCTGCTCTCTGTAGTGTCGATCCTGGAGGAACCGACAAAAGCTTACACACCCTCCAGTCGCACAACTTTTGCCCGAGGATGTTATGCTTATTTGTATAGAGTCTATACTAGTATATAATATAGTAATATAGCTTATAGTATATAATAGTATATAGCGCCACGAAGGCATACCAAAGAGCTGGTGATCGATAAATACACATGCTCGGCCCCCCAAGGCGGACCATCGTTGCAGCGGGTGGTGACTATCAGCGATGGGGTTGACGAGCCCTCCTGCTGATCGAGGCAATCGCCCGATCAATGAAAGCATCCTCATCTGCTCTGGCATGGGACGCATAGTTAGCCTTATAGCAGGTGATGAGCTCATGAGTGCATACGTTGGTGTTATCATAATCAGTGGCGAATCCTGCCACCCAGTAGGTCCTGTTAGGGAGACCACTACAGAAGCTAAGGACGACTTGGCTCATGCAGCATGAGTCATGCTAGTGGAGGCATCTTGGCCGCTTCAAGTGGTGCCATACCGCACCTTACTTATAGCATGTTAGATTTCGGTGGAGCCCAAGTGGTGGATATCGTCGTGCCTTCAACAGGAAAGGAGCATCAAGATGGCCACCGTGGTAAGGGGTCAGATGACGCGGTCCCTTCTGGTCTCGATTCGAGATGGGCTTAAAGTTCATAAGGAAACGTGCTACCGTCATCGTATCGTTATAAAAGTTATAGAATCTGCTAGAGTTGTGTTGGAGTCTGAGAAGTGGCGATGGAGTGGTATGCGGCAGTTGACTCGCATTAAAGCATGGCTTCTTCCTCACTTCCTGGTAACTTCATCGTCTCTAAAGGAAAGGGAGGTGATGAGTATACTGTACAGGTAGCCATCCATCTTTCCCTTTCAGATCTCCCTATGGTCACCCTCCGTCACCCCAAGTACCCCAAGGCATCATGTGACGTCTACGTCTACGGTGCTCACGTGGCTAGATGGACCGACCGAGAAGGTGATGAGATCAGTAGCTGCTGTTCTATCACTTAGGCGAAGTACTTCAGGCAACTCCAACCTGTATATGTCCCCTATCGCTGACTATGGCAACGGTAAAGCCATGAGAGGCGGAGTCCCCGTAAGTAGTGGTATTGGGCCGATGTGTGTTGGTTATTACGGATTTGCAAGATTTTGGACAATTTAGCAGAAAAGTTGGTAAAAAAATCGGAATTTTCCCGATAAAACTCGGCCGATATCGATTACGCTCTAGTGGAGGTAGTAATACTCAGCGTTACCACAATTTCCCACAGGTCTGTTGGCCGCAATTCGCTGGTAACGGTCCCTTCCAGAAGCACGGCTTCGCGAGGAACACTGAGTGGGAGCTCGACAGCTACAGCAGCGAGGAGGATCCGTGCGTAATAAATTATTATCATTATGAATTGTGTTAATCACGCGTTGGAGTTTCACCCTAGTGATATGAAAAACACTAGTTTAAAACATATTTTACGACTACAGCATATCACCGCGAATATCGCGCTTTTCACAGTATAGCACCACTTCACGTAAATCGGGTGAACCCCCATTATATTTATACTGAAATATTAGTATATTATTACTAGTAATAATACCATAACTTTCCAAAACCGTGTGGATGCTGAGCTCTGTACAGGTTACATTCAAGCTGGTTTCGAACGAATTTACTAAGGAAACGATGGGATGCCCATTTGAATTCGAGTTGCGGTATACTGTAACTCTAGGTGGGGACTATTTGGGGATGCATATGGAAGTGGTGAATACTGGTGCGGAGGCTATGCAGTTCACAACAGCTCTTCATACGTAATAGTCCATGAACGGCTTTATGGAGAGGACGAGGAAGAGGGTTTAGGTACTTCTCGGTCGGAGATATTGCTACGACAACAGTAGCTGGAGTTGGTGAGCATCATTACAACGATACGGCTCAGGGAGGCAAGGACTGTAAGAAAGGCAATTCATATAGTGGAGTTTCATTCGATTTACATGAAGTGGTGTAATACTCTGTGAAAAACGCGATATTCGTGCTATGCGGTGCTATGGGTGAAATATGTTTTTCACTAGTGTTGTGAAACTCCAGTGACTATTGAAGGGTTTGGTTTTCCTGTGCAGGTTATGATGGGAATTCGGTGGTTGAGTTTAATGAGGGTATTGTGGATAGAGTGTATAAGCAAGCAGCTGGCCCCGCTCATATACTTTGTGACGGTTCTAAGATGTGAGCAGTCTTCATTGACTTGTGATGATTTAACGCTTTTTCTATCAGATTGATGGTTGAGAAGAGCCCGTCGTTCCCGGACACTGTTGTGTGGAATATTGGCAGCGACTCGTTGGGCGATATGCCCGCGGGGGACTTCAAGAGGTAGGTTTACTCAGGGGCTAGTAGTATCATACTCATTCGAGGGTACTCCTCATCGTGATGTGTGCGCAATGTGGTATTGAAAGTTTATTTTGTTGAGAATTGTTGAAAACATTGAGCTCCTCGTGTAGTAGGCAAAGATTCAGGAGTTGGAGAAATGATGGTATGATTATGCCTCTCGCTGTTCTCGAGTGTATAACTGAACTTGATTGATAGATACTATTTGCGTCGAGTCTGCAGCCGCAGTAGAGCCGGTGAAGGTAGCCCCTGGTGATTCATGG
>NW_003215694.1:120382-127614 GCF_000006405.1 Perkinsus marinus ATCC 50983
CCACATCCCTATGATACCACCCATGAACCGCAACCGTTCCAATTTGGAACGGTTTGGGACTTGAAAATAATTACAAGATATTCCAATTCAGGAGAAGGAAAGCCACACCGAAGGAAAACTAGGGGCGCTCTCCGTTGTGGCTCAGAGATTATCTCCCCTCTGCAAGTAGCATGCCTTGAAATAAGAGGATTACTGACTTCGACCACATCTCTGATGTTGGTTTCACCAAGATTGACGAGTTGAGGGAGAAGATCGGTGCTGATCAATTAAGGAAGCAGGCCATTGTTACCCCGAACAAGATAGGTGCGCAGATTCTCGAGTCCAACGTTAATGCTGGACTCAGGTGTTCAGGTGCGAAGTATGCGTAGTTGAGTTTAGAAGAGCCGTTGATCATCATGCGCTTGATGCACCCTGTGTAAGAGGGGGTTCACTCGTGGTATATCCTACAGCGAAGTCCAGAAGTACCTAAAACAAATCTAGCAGCAATAACAAGCTTGAGAACCAAAACCGTCCCTACAGGAACTACATCAATTAAGCATAGTAGACAAAAAGTGTTCGGATCTTCAGACTCTAGCTTCCTGCGATAGTACAGTGCCGCTGGTACTAACCACTATGTATTGGTCGGACCAATACATAGTACCAACTTGGTCCAGTCATTTAATGACTGTCATTACACTGAACTACCACGGTAACACTGCCGTATCGCCAAGGCATTTTGACCAAACCATTCGCACCTGTCTCACATTCGTATGGCAGACCTGATCCTTCACTTTTTCGACATAAGCACGACGATAACCTAGGCCTTTGAATTGAGGATTTGTTTTCACGTCAGTCCAGCTTTTGAAGCTGACTATCCCAATGGCGGCTCTTTCTCCCAGAATTTCGAGCCCCCATATTCAAAAGCTTGTGAGTTGTTGTGTCTCTCAGAACACTCCGATTGACCAAAAGTAGCCCAGTGTCCGAGATGGCCGGAAATGATGAGGAGTGGAGAGATGTTATCGTACTGGAGAACGTTGCCGCCGCCGAAGTATGCAACATCCATCGCTTCGCCGGTCACGGAACAATAAGTTGAGGCAGTAGCTGATCCCGAGAGGTGCAACGGTTGGGTACACATAGAATAGGCAGAATCACAATTACCGTCGGTAACGAAGGCGGCCTCGCTCTACTAGTTCTTATCGTATTTCCACCAACCATCGCTGAAAAATCCTCCGAGATCTCATTACAAGACGAAAACACTTCTTTTGTCGAGTAGTTGAGTCAACTAAGTTGACGGTTTCTTGCAGCGGTGGAACTCCAATTCCGTAAACTGCTTGAGCGGTGGATTGAATTCTCCATTGGTGACCAATGAATGGTCTCAGCCTGAGACTCTCAGGGTCCACGAGCTTGTCATTATTGGACAAAAACTAGCCGTGATCGGGTGCCAGCTTGGAATCTACCCGGGTCGACCTATCAAGGAGCTCATTTTCTTCCAAAAATTCCTTGAACTTATTCGCCCGCTACGCTTGTGTGATGCAGGACAAAGTAAAACTCTCGATCCTTTCCAACCGTCTAAACTCATCAAGTCATCGAGCAGATCTTCAGCGTGATCCAAAAGGGGATAAAGCTTCTGGAATCTACCTTGGATAAGTTCCGGGTCTCCATCACGATCAGCATTCTTCTTGAAGAAAACGTCAATTGCCCCAATGAGGCAATTGACAACTTCTTCAATGAGGCAGCCTCATTATAGTTCACACCGAACGAGGATACCCATGATTGCCAGCCATCTGTCATATGTCTCACCTCCGGTGAGTAGATGTCCTACTCAGAGTTCACCACGTACAAATGCAAAAGCATAGCAGGATGATCAACCCTCCATCGTCGTTTGATACGTCGAATAGGAGTCGTTCTACACCGTTCCTACGGGCGAAATTCTGGACCTCTCTCGCGATTGACGAGTCATGAAGGGCCGCCGCAATATCGTCATGGCTAGAGAGGTTCTTCACCGGCTCGAAATCGGGTATAACCACAACGACGGCATCTCCAACGAGAGTGTGGGGGCAGTGCTTCCAATTCAACCTTCCGCAGCCTTAGGAAAGCTTTCGTTCACCCTGAGAACACCATAATCCGAGCTGCTGGTCGATTCATTGGAAATTTCACTGAATGTGTGCGTTTCATTAAGCAAACGAACCATCCGACAATCACCTGGAATCGCACTGCAGAAATACGATAGTAAGCCAATATAGTAATCGCAACTACAGCAACATAGTAATGAGTAATACGTCACACAGCCAGCGCTAAGAGACAGCGGGCACAAGGCGCAAGACAACATAGCACAATCGAAACTCATCATCTTGCTGCCTTTGTGGTTCTCCACCTCATGCCGGAACCGGCACAAGAGCTCGGGTGTTTTTCGTAAAACTTTGTTTCAAAGTCTGCGGCGTTCTGAAACTGAGGGTTCCAGTTTTGAAGCTGTAGAAATACGTAGTCGCAACGTCGGACGTTGCGACGCGTTGAGCAGGACGTTGAACGTCCTGCTTAACGCGTGACACGGCTGATCCAAGCAGTAATTGTTAAACCAGGCGAGCCCTGTAAGATTAGTTAGACCCTGCTATTTCAAGATCGCCGTAGCGCATGGGGGATATACCACTACGGCGGGGGCGATCAGGTCTTTCGAGTCGCGGCATTTGAGAAAACCGGCGGCCATACTGATTACAGTCATACAGGTTATAGGCCCATTTACCGTTGAACGCAAGGCTGAACATATCTTCTACGAGGTACCAACAGTAATGTTTCAGGGCACCAGCTCTGTCCCATGATTACAGATCCGAGATCTGCCTGATGATCAGCATCGCGAGTCATACTAGGCGGCAAGAATCTCATCAAGATCCCATTTCAAGAACTTACACACGGCAGTGCCGTCACGGCACGATCATTATGTTCGAAGTGATACCTCCACCGACACAATATTATTATGATCTGGCGAAGGTCATATTAAACGACCCTCTTGATAGGAACGCCAACACAAAGATCATGTATGCTGATCCAAATGTGTAGTGGTACGACTCCGATAAGGATTTAGAGAGCGCCGATAGACACTAGTTAAACATGGGATTTCCATTAGCAGAGCTTTTGAGTAGCGAGCGTAGGAGAAGAAGTGTAGGAACCTCGTTGCAGAACAATCCTGGCAGTTCTCCGAAAAGTACCACAGGACACATCAATTTATGAGGCTATAGGAACAAATACAACGCTAATACTTCTGTATAATGTTGTATTTGAATTCCTGGGCCCGGAGCAACTGCTGAGGAGGCGAACCAGCTAAGTTAACTAAGCTTACTGGCCCAGCCTAGTCAATACCTCAACCGCGTCCCAGCAAAAACCATATCAGTTACAAATCTGTCATTACAGTCTCTGGATTCGAACCTTGAACCATCTATTTGCAGCTTGAAGTTTAAGCGCTGGACTAACCGCTCGATACAAAAACGTCGCAAGTGGGTCCAGGCCATACTTTGGTAACCGCCTGCCTGCGGCGCGCTTGTGTCTTCACCATTCACTTTTAGGGTGCGCGGGAATTTTTTCCGATTCACAACTCCCAGTATTCACTGTTTTCATGGACAACCGAGTTGAGCTCAAGTTTCAACAAAATAGTCCTCGTGTCGATCTAGGTTGAGGTATCATGCGCATCACTGTGCCGAGCGGTCCGTGCGGACTGCTGAAATTTTGATGACTGCCAGTCATTGACTGGTACAGTTGTCTCAGACAACTTGTCTGCTTACGGCAATACAGTTCACAACTACATATCCATACTATTTCCTTCGTTGTATTATCGCACTATCTTCGGCGAAGACAGCGAAGATCAGCGAAGATTCTTCGCTGATCGGCTTTGATGACCATGGCTGCCCCGCAAATGTTGCAATATGGCTCGTGGGCCATTACTCTCCATCCTTCTCGTGTGCCAGACTGTCTCACAGTGAGCCGCTCACTCGGTCCGATTCTCACTGCTCCTCTCGGAGACTCCCCGTAGAAGGCAAGGCCATCTGTCTCCCGAGCTAATAATCCCGAATTGACTGTAACCCAGGACATATTTGCGTCCTAGACTGACTCATAGTCTGGGCCTCTGAGACCATATCCCAGGAATATTATTCTCGAGGGCAAAATAGAAAATATCGAGAAAATAACTTGGCGCCTGAATCTCTGGGATCAAACGCTTGATAAGCCCAGAAGAGAAAATATCAAGCGAAGGCGAGATAAAAAAAGTTCGAGATAACTGCTGAGCAATGCAAGCTATTCAGATCGGCGTTCTACTGGTGAGTGCTTGCGTATCACCAAAGGTTACCGGTGAGGAAAGATTTGAGTATCTGTTGCATCCCCACGGGTTGATTGAGCATGAGTGAATGGCCTGCGTTCTTCACCTGAACAGGCACCCTCAATGTTCGCTACCAAAATGTGCTCTCCACCTCAACGAATGCGAGTCTCGCTTCATTGGGGTATTGAGAAGTACGCGACGTTCCTATGACGCCAACTCCAGGAACCTGAAACAGAGTCCTCGCCACAGCAGTTGTGCTAAAAAGTGTCACTGTAATAGAGTAAGCTCCTGACCTTGAGATCTTGAGGTTTTGATTGTCTGAGTGCTTCGCCGTACCCCTCCTTCCCTTTCAAGTTGAACAACCACTCCGTTGTACCCACCGCGTTCGTGATATAATCCTCATCGCCATTGACCACAAGTATCTGTAGCAGTGATATACCGTACTGATCCAATGAAAGGATATTCCGTATCGACTCCTTCACTCAGCCTCCAGACATGACTTGTACTATATCAAAATTAGTGGATTTGGTTGAGCGTAGCCGTCCAATATTAGCTACATCATCGAGTTTACCATTTGCGTTTCTTTGTTTTCACGAAAACTTGAGAAATCACGATTTTCTTGCGACTGGCAATCGGATGACTGATATGCCCCCCTGCGGCGCGTATTGGGCCACCGAGTTCGCAGATCCATAGTCACGGTGTATCCCAGAGGTGACGATCTCAGATCATTCTCACCTTTAATCCGTGGTCGAGGAGTTGTGTGACGAAGAAGGTCCCATCATAGGCGGTGTACTTATCGAAGTCGTCTAAGACCTGGTATGAAACTATCATGTTCAAATGGAACCCGAAATTGGAAGGATGGCAACCTGAGAATTCATTTGCTTCCAAACTTTAGACACGCCGAGAGCTTGTTGAACACTTCGCTTATTGAGAAAACCGGCCGCCTGAGTGGATGACAACTTTCGAAATTGAGACCTGCAATGACGACTACTTGTCCCTGTTTGAAAGCGTAAAATTCGGAACGTCTACCTTTTCGTGCGCGTACATCGTATCTGGAGAAGAAATAGTGGCTCGGTTGATAGGAATATCCCGGACGACACAGAGAAACTACATGTGATTTGAAGGAGTCTGGTAGCCAGAATGGTCGGCTCACCTCCTCGTATCAGGGGCCGCGATTCGAGACAGCGAAGGTCAACACTTCCATTCCGACCCGCCCACTTACATGCTCTTGTCTTCTCTGTCCATAGGGTCCATCGTTATTTTTTCACAGATATTGACAGCTCCTTGGCACAAACATGCAAGGAACAGAGCATGATTGTCGAAGGTGCTCGACTTAGCGGTTATCCACCGGGCTTAGCAGGCTTTCCAGGCCCATTAGAATTGCACTTGTCGACTGCTGCTTCACACTTCGTCAAGCCAGTCTTCATTATATCGAGCCTGGGAAAATTATACTATCAACGCACAGTGTGGAACCAGGACTCCTTCTGAGGTAGAATTTTCCGTTCCTTGGCCATCACGTAAGCTCCGTGATATCTGGCAAGAAGAGCCAGTCAACAATGTCAACTCGGAATGAATGGATTGCTCACATCTCGTACGGTCCAACTACACCAGCAGACATCATCACTCCTCTCAAATCGATCTTGAGCTGCGGATTTCGCAGGATGCCCGCTCCCAACATTGCAACGAAGAGAGCTGCAGGATGGTATCACGCGCAGTATTAGCTCGGCGTGCATACCAGACGCTGATGTCCCGACGAGGTGTACATTCCTGTTCAAGTGAGGGTATTTCTTGAATAACTGGCCGCTCAAGATGACCCTGTGGAGGACTATTGTGATGAATATATTCTCTGATCTGAAGAATGCTCACATGTTGTTGATAAACTTCTCTAAGTTGATCTCTATCTGACCCAGGCTAAACCCGGTAGGTCCAGGCGCATCGATCCAAATGCTGTTTGCTTGCTTAGTCCACGAGTATCTAACGCCGAACGGTCACATTGCAAAACACCGCACAAGGACATTCGCACGCATTATTTAGGAGCTCTTCCCCATTAGGAGACATCCTGCATGGCCCTCTGGAAGCCATGGCCGCCCCCAAGCTACTCGAGCCCGGCCCACCAGCCATGTACAAGAAGGTCGGTGCCGATGCTGGATCTACGTCATCGGCTTCCATAACCGCGTAGAAGTACCTAGAGGCAGCTTGACCTTGATTGTCACTCCGCACGCTGAATATACTTACCTATTTTTGTCGCCAACTGGTATGTATCCGAACTCCTGTTTACCCTTGCTGCCTGGACACAAGACCCCGCCGCCATTCAGAGAACGAAGATGATGAAACGCGGGCGTCTCACCTGGAGATAATCGATGGACGGTAACGGCCTGAGTTCAAACACGGTACCTTCGTTCCTAAGGCCGCCGGCATCAGTGATTGTTACTATGCAGGCAAACGCGGAAATCAGAACGATAATCATATTGATGAGAGACAAATGATAACGGGCCCTATGGTTTATGACTAGCAGGGTGGTTGGCCGCTGGGGAGAAATAATAAATTCCTTGTCGAATAGGTCCTTGAAAAGGGGGCCCCGCCGCGACGGTGACGCCAGTCAGTCGCAAAAATATGACTCAGCCGCGCGCGCGCCCCTTACCCCCATCCAATGTTGGCTCTAGACACAAGTATTGAGTGCTCGGCTCTAGGAGTCCCAACATTGGAGAGGGGGTGAGGGGATTATCAATTCATCATAGTCATGTTTTCTCTCTGCGCGTTGACTCACTTTTGCGTTTGCATGCATTTGCAGTGTGGGAGACAGCCTTGGGACATCACGTCTCACCACGCATGATAATTCGGGAACTCAAAACTGTGAACAGAGCATTACTCCGGAGTTGTTTACTACTGCGAAACATACCGCACTACTAGGAAAACCCAATGACATACACTATCTCATATCATCAATTAG
>NW_003202134.1:0-1328 GCF_000006405.1 Perkinsus marinus ATCC 50983
TAGCGACACACTTGATAAAGAGCGCGAAGCCACGGTAGACCAGAGCAGTGTGCAAGGCATGATCTTGGTTGCTTTAGTGTGTTGGTGGTGAGTGCTCGACGGAAGGCGAGGCTAGAGGCATTGAAGGAGTTAGCGGCTGCTGTGAATCCCGCGGTAGTACTACTGGCTTATCGTTATACTAGGCGAGGCCGGCTTCTTTTCAACGGCTGCTTATACTCTCATGAATCCACTTCGACGTGGATCTCGGTGTCGGTTTACTTCAGTACAGTGGTGCCTCTTTCTAGGTGGCCGTCGAGACCATACCAGTAGACTTGGCTGGATCCTCTGATGAGCAGCTATCAGCCATTGCTGCGACCGTCACGTCGCTTTGTGGAGGTACACCCCTTTCTGAGCACGCTGAACTTGATCTAGTCCCATCAGATGAAGGAGTCGACGTCCTGTTCAACTGTGCCGGAGTTGGCTATCGTGGGACAGCCCTAGACACATCAATGGAGGTATCCATCAGTCACTCAGAGAGCCGAGATTTCCCGAGGACTCTACCCTTGACCTCCTAGGTGCTTCGTGAGCATATGCAAGTGAATTTCTTCGGTCAAGTTGCTATCGTCAAAGGTTTACTCCCAAAATGGTATGAAACGGCTAAGTGTCGGAAGTTTCCTCCTCACTTGGTACAGGTGAGCCCACTTGAACTTAATTCAACTAAGGCAATATCTTTGCAGGTCTCTAGCGTCCAGGGGAAATTTGGTCAGGGTGGTCGTTCCGCGTACGCAGCAGCCAAGCACGCTCAGCTCGGGTAAGGCATTGCATTAAAGGGTACCGATGCATTGTTATTTCATCAGGTATTTCGACAGTCTCCGTTCAGAAATGGAGGCCGTTGGCATTGGTCGCGTGACTATGTGCTTGCCTGGTTACATCAATTCTGAGCACTCCGAGAACGCTATGCTCAGTGATGGCTCGAAAAATGGTGTGCATGATCAGAACGCAGCCAGTGGATCAAGCCCCGAGTAGAAAACCCTCGAGCTTTCAGTCGAAGTGATGTAACTTATATGATGAATGATGGAACTAAGAACTCGGATATGATTCCTCACGAACATCTTATGCTCCGAAAAGCCCCTCAGTCGCCCATGACAAATTACGAGTTTACTGTTGGAATTTACTGGATGTTCTTGGGACATCAAGCATTATGTTTGTTATCAACAATAGACAATCATGATCCTACAATTAGTAGGATTCAAAGCACTAGTGACAAATTGTCAGCAATGAGTCCATAGTACTATCGACTCATTGCTTCAGTGGGAATCTATCTCTCTAGTCTAGATGTCCCTCCTTCC